>NC_091991.1:111894674-111923081 GCF_044704955.1 Pristiophorus japonicus | reverse complement strand
AGAGAGGGGGGGAGGGAGGGAGAGAGAGAGAGAGGGGGGGATGGGGAGAGAGAGGGAGGGAGGGGGAGAGAGAGGGAGGGAGGGAGGGAGAGAGAGGGAGGGAGGGGGGTGAGTGTAAATTTAAGACAGAGGTAGACAGTTTCTTAACTGATAAGGAGTTATGGGGAGTGGGCAGGGAAGTGGAGCTGAGTCCATGATCAGATCAGCCATGTTCTTATTAAATGGTGGAGCAGGCTCGAGGGGCCGTATGGCCTACTCCTGCTCCTATTTCTTATGTTCTTATATTTTAACAGTTGCATTTATACACTACAGATGCAAAATATATATTTTTTAGTCATTCCTGGGATGTGGGCGTCGCTGGCGAGTCCAGCATTTATTGCCCATCCCTAATTGCCCTTGAGAAGGTGGTGGTGAGCCACCGCCTTGAACCGCTGCAGTCCGTGTGGTGAAGGTGTTCCCACAGTGCTGTTAGAGAGGGAGTTCCTGAAGGAACAGTGATATATTTCCAAGTCAGGATGGTGTGTGACTTGGAAGGGAACTTAGAGGTGATGGTGTTCCCAAATAATGAGCATATAATTACCACGGATGTGTCGCCACGCTATTGAAGCACGTTGAGCACACTGTTCATAAATAATACAGTATCATCATAGACAGTCCCTCAAAATCGAGGAAGACTTGCTTCCACTCTAAGAGTGAGTTCTCAGGATACTATACAGTCCAATACGGGAATTACAGTCTCTGTCACAGGTGGGACAGACAGTGGTTGGTCAGAGTGCAGCGGCAGGTCAGAGTGCAAAGGTAAGAGTTTGGTAAGTGGGAGAACTTTAAGGGTTAATCCCTATTAAACCATTTCAAGGTTTGTGTAAATTACTAGTGACAATTTCTAGTAGCTTCTAAAGGTAAAATAAGATTTCAAGTTTAAGTAAAACTGCAATATTAAACAGATCAGATTCTTGTAGGTTTAAGCAGAGACAAACAAGCAAGCTAGCTTAGTTAATTGGACAGCTAGTAAAAACTGGTTCCCTACACAGGCCAGTGAGTCAGCCAGGAACAGTATAAAAAGAGGTGGCTTGGTGCAAACTTGCTCGGAGTGCAGCAGCAGGTCAGAGTGCAAAGGTAAGAGTTTGGTAAGTGGGAGCGGGAGGTGTTGCCTTGTCTTGTTTTCCCTACCAGTGCTGACTCCCCGACCTGGGAGGAAAAGAAAACAAAGTGTGACATCATAGCAAGAGGTTTGGGGATGTCAGAGCGGCCTATAAAGGCCCAGCCGATGCAGCTGCAGCAGGGAGAGAAGACAGAAAAGAAGTAGAAAGAAATCGAAATGTGACGTCACAACCAAGGGAGTAAATGATTGGCTGGTGATTGGTAAGTAGTTTTTTCTTTTTCTTTTCTTTATCAATAAGTAACCTTTAGCATTATTGTTGCCAAATTAAGTTAATCTAGGGGTTAAGTCATGGCAGGAGAGCTCGGACACATGTTATGTTCCTCCTGTACTATGTGGGAAGTCAGGGACGCTTCCAGTGTCCCTGACGACTACATATGCAGGAAGTGTATCCGGCTGCAGCTCCTGACAGACCACACTGCGGCACTGGAGCTGCGGGTGGATTCACTCTGGAGCATCCACGATGCTGAGAATGACATGAGTAGCACGTTTAGTGAGTTGGTCTTATCGCAGGTAAAGGTTACACAGCCAGATAGGAGATGGGTGACCAACAGGAAGAGCAGTGGAAGGAAGGTAGTGCAGGGCTCCCCTGCGGTCATCCTCCTGCAAAACAGATACACCGCTTTGGGTACTGTTGACTCATCGGGGGAGGGCAGCAGCAGCCAAGTCCATGGCACCATGGGTGGCTCTGCTGCACAGGAGGGCAGGAAAAAGAGTGGGAGAGCGATAGTGATAGGGGATGCTAATGTAAGGGGAATAGATAGACGTTTCTGTGGCCGCAATCAAGACTCCAGGATGGTATGTTGCCTCCCTGGTGAAAGGGTTAAGGGTGTCTCGGAGCGGGTGCAGGACATTTTGAAGGGGGAGGGTCAGTTGTCGTGGTGCATATAGGTACCAACGATATAGGTAAAAAATGGGATGAGGTCCTACAAGACGAATCTAGGGAGCTAGGAGCTAAATTTTAAAAGTAGGACCTCAAAAGTAGTGATCTCAGGATTGCTACCAGTGCCACATGCTAGTCAGAGTAGGAATCGCAGGATAGCTCAGATGAATACGTGCCTTGAGGAGTGGCGTAGAAGGGAGAGATTCAAATTCCTGGGACATTGGAACCAGTTCTGGGGAGGTGGGACCAGTACAAACCGGACGGTCTGCACTTGGGCAGGACCGGAACCAATGTCCTAGCTAGTGCTGTTGGAGAGGGGTTAAACTAATATGGCAGGGGGATGGGAACCTATGCAGGGAGACAGAGGGAAGTAGAATGGGGGCAGAAGCAAAAGATAGAAAGAAGAGAAGTAAAAGTGGAGGGCAGAGAAACCCAAGGCAAAAAGCAAAAAGGGCCACATTCCAGCAAAATGTGCTAGAAAGACAAGCCTGAAGGCTCTGTGCCTCAATGCGAGGTGTATTCGGAATAAGGTGGACGAATTAACTGCGCAGACAGCAGTTAACGGGTATGATGTAATTGGCATCACGGAGACATGGCTCCAGGGTGACCAAGGCTCAGGACTCAACATCCAGGGGTATTCAACATTTAGGAAGGATAGGCAGAGAGGAAAAGGATGTGGGGTGGCGTTGCTGGTTAAAGAGGAAATTAATGCAATAGTAAGGAGGGACATTAGCCTGGATGATGTGGAATCTGTATGGGTGGAGCTACGGAATACCAAAGCGCAGAAAACGCTAGTGGGAGTTGTGTACAGACCACCAAACAGTAGTAATGAGGATGGGAACAGCATCAAACAAGAAATTAGGGATGCGTGCAATAAAGGTACAGCAGTTATCATGGGTGACTTTGATCTACATATTGATTGGACTAACCAAACTGGTAGCAATGCGGTGGAGGAGGATTTCCTGGAATGTATTAGGGATGGTTTTCAAGACCAATATGTCGAGGAACCAACTAGAGGGCTGGTCATCCTAGACTGGGTGTTGTGTAATGAGAAAGAACTAATTAACAATCTTGTTATGCGAGGCCCCTTGGGGAAGAATGACCATAATATGGTAGAATTCTTTATTAAGATGGAGAGTGACACAGTTAATTCAAAGACTAGAGTCCTGATCTTGGGGAAAGGTAACTTCGATGGTATGAGACGTGAATTGGCTAGAATAGACTGGCGAATGATACTTAAAGGCTTGACGGTGGATATGTAATGGCAAACATTTAAAGATCACATGGATGAACTTCAACAATTGCACATCCCTGTCTGGAGTAAAAATAAAACGGGGAAGGTGGCTCAACCGTGGCTAACAAGAGAAATTAAGGATAGTGTTAAATCCAAGGAAGAGGCATATAAATTGGCCAGAAAAAGCAGCAAACCTGAGGACTGGGAGAATTTTGTAATACAGCAGAGGAGGACAAAGGGTTTAATTAGGAGGGGAAAATAGAGTATGAGAGGAAGCTTGCTGGGAACATATAAACTGACTATAGATATGTGAAGAGAAAAAGATTAATGAAAACAAACGTAGGTCCCTTGCAGTCAGATTCAGGTGAATTTATAATGGGGAACAACAAAATGGTGGACCAGTTAAACAAATACTTTGGTTCCGTTTTCACGAAGGAAGACACAAATAACCTTCCGGAAATACTAGGGGACCGAGGCTAGTGAGAAGGAGGAACTGAAGGATATCCTTATAAAGCGGGAAATTATGTTAGGGAAATTGATGCAATTGAAGGCCGATAAATCTCCGGGGCCTGATAGTCTGTATCCCAGATTACTTAAGGAAGTGGCCATAGAAATAGTGGATGCAGACGCTGGATCAGTTCCTATGGACTGGAGGGTAGTTAATGAAACACCACTTTTTAAAAAAGGAAGGAGCGAGAAAATGGGTAATTATAGACCGGTTAGCCTGATATCAGTAGTGGGGAAAATATTGGAATCAATTATTAAGGATGAAATAGCAGCACATTTGGAAAGCAGTGATGGGGTCGGTCCAAGTCAGCATGGATTTATGAAAGGGAAATCATGTTTGACAAATCTTCTAGAATTTTTTGAGGAAGTAACTAGTAGAGTGGACAAGGGAGAACCAGTGGATATGGTGTATTTGGACTTTCAAAAGGCTTTTGACAAGGTCTCACACAAGAGATTGGTGTGCAAAATCAAAGCACATGGTATTGGGGGTAATGTACTGACGTGGATAGAGAACTGGTTGGCAGACAGGAAGCAGAGAGTCGGGATAAACGGGTCCTTTTCAGAATAGCAGGCAATGACTAGTGGGGTGCCGCAGGGCTCAGTGCTGGGACCCCAGCTCTTTACAAGATACATTAATGATTTAGATGAAGGAATTGAGTGTAATATCTCCAAGTTTGCAGATGACACTAAACTGGATGGCAGCGTGAGCTGTGAGGAAGTCGCTAAAAGGCTGCAGGATGACTTGGACAGGTTAGGTGAGTGGGCAAATGCATGGCAGATGCAATTTAATGTGGATAAATGTGAGGTTATCCACTTTGGGGGCAAAAACATGAAGGCAGAATATTAACTGAATGGCAGCAGATTAGGAAAGGGGGAGGTGCAACGAGACTTGGGTATTATGGTTCATCAGTCATTGAAAGTTGGCATGCAGGTACAGCAGGCGGTGAAGAAGGCAAATGGTATGTTGACCTTCATAGCTAGGGGATTTGAGTATAGGAACAGGGAGGTCTTACTGCAGTTGTACAGGGCCTTGGTGAGGCCTCACCTGGAATACTGTGTTCAGTTTTGGTCTCCTAATCTGAGGAAGGACGTTCTTGCTATTGAGGGAGTGCAGCGAAGGTTCACCAGACTGATTCCAGGGATGGCTGGACTGACATATGAGGACAGACTGGATCATCTGGCCCTTTATACACTGGAGTTTAGAAGGATGAGAGGGGATTTCATAGAAATCTACAAGATTCTGACGGGACTGGACAGGTTAGATGCAGGAAGAATGTTCCTGATGTTGGGGAAGTCCAAAAGCAGAGGACACAGTCTAAGGATAAGGGGTAGGCCATTTAGGGCTGAGATGAGGAGAAACTTCTTCACTCAGAGTTGTTAACCTATGTAATTCCCTACCACAGAGAGTTGTTGATGCCAGTTCATTGGATATATTCAAGAGGAAGTTAGATATGGCCCTTACGGCTAAAGGGATCAAGGGTTATGGAGAGAAAGCAGGAAAGGGATATTGAGGTGAATGATCAGCCATGATCTTATTGAATGGTGGCGCAGGCTCGAAGGGCCGAATGGCCTACTCCTGCACCTATCTTGTATGTTTCTATATGTTTCTATGAACAAAAGGGTGGGTAGGGAGCCTGGTTTGCCGCACACTCCTTCTGCTGTCTGCGCTTGTTTTCTGCATGCTCTCGGCGACGAGACTCGAGGTGCTCAGCGCCTTCCCAGATGCTCTTCCTCCACTTTGGGCAGTCTTGGGCCAGGGATTTCCAGGTGCCGGTGGGGATGTTGCACTTTACCAAGGAGGCTTTGAGAGTGTCCTTGAAACGTTTCTTCTGCCCACCTAGAGCTCGCTTGCCATGTAGGAGTGCCGAGTCGAGCGCTTGCTTTGGGAGTCTCATGTCGGGCAATGTGGCCCGCCCAACGGAGCTAGTCGAGTGTGGTCAGTGCTTCGATGTTGGCCTGATCGAGAGCACTGATGTTGGTGCGTCTATCCTCCCAGTGGATTTGCAGGATCTTGCTGAGACAGCAATGGTGGTGCTTCTCCAGCGCTTTGAAATGTCTGCTGTATATAGATCACGTCTCTGAGCCATATAGGAGGGCGGGTATCACTACTGCCCTGTAGACCATAAGCTTGATGCCGGGTTTGAGGTCCTGGTGTTCAAACAGTCTCTTCCTCAGGCGACCGAAGGCTGCGTTGGCGCACTGGAGGCGCTGTTGGATTTCGTCGTCAATGTCTGCCCTTGCTGATAGCAAGCTCCCGAGGTGTGGAAAATGGTGGATTTTGATGATCGGGGAGGCGGGGGGGAGTGCTGGTAGTGCTGTGTGGCGGGGTCAAGTTGGCGGAGGACCTTTGTCTTACGGATGGCTAGTGTAAGGCCTATGCTTTCGTACGCCTCGGTGAAGGTGTTGACGATGGCTTGGAGTTTGGTCTCCGAGTGTGCGTAGACACAAGTATCGTCCGCTTACTGCAGTTCGATGACCGAAGATGGGACGACCTTGGATCTAACCTGGAGGCGGCGAAGGTTGAACAGGTTCCCATTGGTTCTGTAGTTTAGTTCCACTCCAGCGGGGAACTTGTTGAGAGTGGGATGGCGCTTTGTAGCAAGGAAGATCGAGAAGAGGGTTGGCGCGATGACGCAGCCCTGCTTGACCCCGGTCCGGACTTGGATTGGGTCTGTGGTGGATCCGTTGGTCAGGATCACGGCTTGCATGTCGTCGTGGAGCAGGCGGAGGATGGTGACAAACTTTTGGGGGCAGCCGAAACGGAGGAGGACGCTCTATAGCCCCTCACAGTTGACAGTGTCAAAGGCCTTTGTAAGGTCAAAGAAGGCCATGTACAAGGGTCGGTGCTGTTCCCTGCATTTTTCTTACAGCTGTCGCGGCATAAAGATCATGTCTGTTGTATTCCGTAGAGGACAAAATCCGGACTGTGACTCCGGGAGAAGCTCCTCAGCCACGGAGAAGACGGTTGAGGAGGATTCTAGCGACGACTTTCCCAGTGGTTGATAACATGGAGATCTCTCTGTAGTTGCCGCAGTCGGACTTGTCCCCTTTTTTGAAGATGGTCACGATCACTGCATCTCTGAGATCTCCTGGCATGCTCTCCTCCTTCCAGATAAGAGAGATGAGGTCATGCGTTCATGCCAAAAGTGCTTCTGAGCCATGCTGTAGTGCCTCAGCGGGGATTGCACCTCTGCTCATGATGCCTTATTCTTGAGCTGACGGATGGCCTTTTCGACCTCGTGCAGGACTGGCGTTTTGTTGAGATGGTGGCTGGTAGCATGCTGCAGGATGGAGTCGAGGACATTCATGTCGAAGGCAGAGTCTCGGTTAAGGAGATCTTTGAAGTGCTCCTTCCAGTGGACCCTAACTGCCTTGGTGTTCTTAATGAATGTCTCCCCATTCTTGGCCAGCAGTGGGGTGAGGCCTTGGGTGCTTGGGCCGTAGGTGGACTTGACTGCGGTGAAGAATCCTCGCACGTCATGGCTGTCAGCCAGCTGCTGGATCTCCTGTGCTTTCTCCACCCACCATCTATTCTTTAGGTCACGGGTTTTTTGTTGGACCTCGGCCTTCAGCCGCCTGTAGAGCTGCTTTGCTGCTCCCAAGTTGAGTTGCTGCTTTAAGTTTAGAAATGCCTTGCGCGTGCAGCTTATTAGCTCCTGGATCTCCTGGTCGTTCTCATCAATCCAGTCCTGGTGTTTCCTGGTTGAGTGACTGAGCGTCTCTTCGCAGGCGCTGTTTATGGAGACCTGGAGGGCAGACCAAATACTGTGGGCACTCTGCGTCTCAGGGTCATCGAGGGTCACGACCAACACTGCTGGGCACGACCAATGCTGCTGGTCCTCGCTGTGTCTCTCCTGGGCCACGACCCCGCTCCTGGGGCTACGACCCCGCTCCTGGGGCCACGACCCCGCTCCTGGGGCCAGGACCCCGCTGCTGGGCCACATCCAACGCTGCTGGTCCTCGCTGCTCCTGGGGCCACAACCCCGCTCCTGGGGCCACGACCCCGCTGCTGGGTCACATCCAACGCTGCTGGCCCTCACTGCTCCTGGGCCACGACCCAGCTGCTGGACTTGTCCTCGCACCACGAGATGCCAACCAAGCAGCTACCTGGGATGCCATGATGTCTGATTGGTCGCCCGCTTTGCCTTCGTTGCAGTCTCCGAGCTACTCGCGCTGCACCCTGTGGGAAGGCTCCTCTTTATGTCCCACTGCACCAGTGGTGTTTCCTCCTGGGTAACACTGCTCAGGGATGTCTGTTTTTCGTACCCACTGTCTATACGGCCCAGTCAGAAAATCATTCTTCACATCGCTGCCCACGTCCAATCCTGGATGACCCAAACGTTCCGCCAGTTAAAGATTGGGAACACCTCAGCCATTGTTTTCAGCCCCACCACAAACTCCGATCCTTGGCCACCGATTCCGTCTCTGTTCCTTGGCCGCTGTCTCAGGTTGAACCAAATGGTTTGCCACCGCAGCCTCCCGGAACTGAGCTTCCAACTCCATCACCATCCCCATCGCAAAGACCGCCTGTTTCCCCCTCCGTAACATCGCCCACCTATGCTCCTGCATCAGCCCACCTTCCCTCCTATCACCGAGGGTTCTCGGCTCCTGTAATTGTCCCTTCATCTGCCTCTGCCATACACCCCAATCCCCTTGTCCACTAAGCCCAGCCTCTCCCAAGGCTCCCCTGTGACCGAGCCCTGAACCCATGTCTGTCCCTAGTTTCTCCCTTACCCCCTGCTCTGTGAATGAGACCCAGGTCTTGGCTGCCTTGACCCCATTCCCACTAAACCATAGGCCTCTAGTGGACAACTCGTAGTTATTTCAGTAGCACTGCACACCAGCTAAAAACAAAGAAAAAGGGGCCCAAAAACTGAATGTGTGGGAGAGAAAGATTGATTAGATAAGATTTTAAAAATCTCCATGCGCTAGAAATTTGAAACAAAAACAAATGGCTCAATCAGCATCTGTGAAAATTTTCTGGGACCAGCGTTGTTTCGAGCTCGGGGTTGAATAAAGCACCACAATTAGTAAGAACACAACATATCCAAGTACTTAAAGATACTGGTTACATAAACTAACTTTCTTAAATGTGGCGCGTTGTCTTTGCTCCACTCTTGCTCTGCTCTTTCACAGATACCCCACCCACAGGCCCCGCCCCCTCTCACCGCATAATCCCACCTCCGCCCGCACTTCATTGTGATGTTGTTGCAGCTCATAAGAACATACATAATATTGAGTATGGAGAAAGAGTCAGACTGAACACTGTGAGCTCAAAGTAAAGTGTGACCTTAGTCTTTTAATGCAGGTCTCCAGAGTGCCTCTCCAACCTGTGAAACCTCCTTAAATACCTGTGCTCCCAACGGATTATGGGATCCCTTGGCACTCCAGGGGATGAGCCCTCTGGTGGCTGTACAGAGTAAATACAAGTCTACATATGTAACAACAGTCACCCCCCTCCACCACCCCCCTCCCCCCACCAAAAATCAATAGTGTAATTATTTACAATGTGAGTCGATCTGGGACTCTTCTTGCCCTGGTTGATTGTCTCGGTGTGAAAGCTGGTGTTGTTGAATCATTTGTTGGGCCCTCGCTAGGCTGCTGTGCAGCTGGCCTTGCTGGGCTACCTGGTGTGTTGGGCCCTGCTGGGCTGCTGTGGATGATGGGTTCTGCTTCGTGGTCAACCGTGGTGCCGGTTGCCACTGGTGTGCATGTTGGGGGATCAAAAAAGGTTGGGTCCAAGGTGGGTTGCTCAGGATAGTCCGTGAATCTGAGTTTGATTTGGTCCAAGTGTTTCTGGTGAATGAGTCCATTTGAAAGTTTGACCCGAAACACTCTGCTCCCCTCTTTGGCCACGACAGTGCCGGGAAACCACTTGGGACCTTGTCCATAATTCAATACAAATACAGTATCATTGATTTCAATCTTGCATGACACATTTGCGCTATCATGGCATGCACTTTGTTGAAGCCGCCTGCTCTCTACCTGTTCATGTAGATCAGGGCGAACTAACGAGAGCCTTGTCTTAAGTGCTCTTTTCAAGAGCAGTTCAGCAGGTGGGATCCCAGTGAGTGAGTGGGGTCTCGTGCAGTAGCTAAGCAGGACTCGGGATAGGCGAGTCTGCAGTGAGCCTTCAGTTATCCTCTTCAAGCCTTGCTTCATGGTTTGCATTACTCTCTCAGCCTGACCATTGGACGCTGGTTTAAACGGCGCAGATGTGACATGTTTAATCATGTTACGGGTCATGAATTCTTTGAACTCAGCACTGGTAAAACATGGCCTGTTGTCGCTCACCAGGACATCGGGTAGGCCGCTGTCATGTATGTAACCATCATGCAACAGTAACCTTCAAACAACTCCTGTACACTGTACTTATACCCTAGAAATGCACAACCTGACCACATGGGGATGAACTTGTGGACGACACTCCTCACCTGGGTTTCCAGGTATAAAAGGGGAGGTCCCACCCAGGGTCAGCACTCCTTGGTCCGGGGAATAAAGGTTAAGGTCACGTAGTGACTGTGTCTGCAGTTCATGCCTCGTGTGATTTTGTAGTAAGGTGCAGGGACCACATTTGGCGACAAGAAACGGGAATCACCGAACCACAGAGGAACGTTACTGTGCGGGTGAGGACTGGGATGACTTCGTGGAAAGACTCCAGCAGAGCTTTGTCACGAAGGACTGGCTGGAAGCGGCAGCGGCTGACAAGTGGAGGGCGCATCTACTGACCAGTTGCGGACCAAAGACGTATGCGCTGATGAAAGACCTGCTCGCACCCCAAAAGCCAGCGGACAAGTCCTTTGAAGAGCTCAGCCAGCTGATCAGTGAGCATCTCAAACCGGCGAGTAGCGTACACATGGCCCGGCATCGGTTCTACACACACCGGCGTCGGGAGGGGCAAAACATCTCGGACTTTGTTGCGGACCTGCGGCGCTTGGCCAGTCTCTGTAAGTTCACAGACGCCTGCAGGGGGGAGATGTTAAGGGATTTCTTCATTGAGGGCATTAATCATGCCGGGATTTTCAGGAAGCTCATAAAGACCAAGGACTTGACTTTAGAAGGGGCGGCGCTGATAGCTCAGACTTTCATGGCAGGAGAAGAGGAGACCAAGCTAATTTACGCACGCAGCCCTGGTACTAATGTGGCGATGGACCAGGGAGTTAACATGGTGAACGCGACTAGGGACCCCGCAGGCAGGCAAGGGCATTTCGAAACCGCCCAGGCAGCAACAGACTCTAGGGTGGGCCCGCAACAGGGACAATGGAAAGGGGATCGGCAATTCACGCCATCTCGAGGAACAATGCATCCTGCGATGGGATCATTAACACCAGAGTGCTTAGAAACAACCAAATGGGCAATCAGAGAGGAATGCCTGGTAACAGTCCCTTTGTTAACAACAATCTCAGCTCATGCTGGAGGTGCGGGGGTAGACATACTGCGAAAAGCTGCAGGTTTCAGCATTATACCTGTAGGATTTGTAACGTCAGTGGACACTTGGCCAGGATGTGCAGAAAGGCTGTAGCGAGGCTAATCTGCGAGACAGGAACCAGACGAGGGGTCTGCAATGCAGGATGATGCCTGGGGAAAAGCCATGGATGCTGAAGTTCAGCGGGTTCATGTGGCTGACGTCCACAACTCAAAACGCCACCCATGATGATGAAAGTTTTATTGAATGGCATCCCGTATCCAGCATATGGAGCTGGATACGGGAGCTAAACAGTCACTTATGAGCGCCCGACAATTTGAGAGACTATGGCCACACAGAGCTAGCAGGCCCAAACTGGAACGCATTGACACGCAGCTACGGACGTACACCAAAGAGATCATCCCAGTGCTAGGCAGTGCAAACTTGGTAGTAACACATAATGGATCACAGAACCGGCTGCCACTCTAGATCGTCCCGGGAAATGGCCCCGCGCTTTTGGGGAAGAGTTGGCTAGCCGAGATAAATTGGAAATGGGGGGATGTGCACGCCATTTCATCTGTGGAGCGAAGTTCATGCTCACAGGTCCTACAAAAATTCGGGTCACTGTTTCAATCCGGTGTCGGAACGTTCATGGGCACCAAAGTAGTGATACGCATCACTCCGGACGCCAGACCAGTGCACCACAAAGCCAGAGCCGTGCCGTATGTGATGCGTGAGAAAATTGAAAGTGAATTGGGCAGGCTACTCAGAGAGGGCATAATTTCGGCCATGGAATTCAGCGACTGGGGCAAGTTCCATCGTTCCTGTCCTTAAAGCAGATGGCTCGGTCAGGATTTGTGGCGACTACAAAGTCACCATCAACCGAGTGTCGCTGCAAGACCAATACCCGCTCCCGAGAGCAGAGGATCTTTTTGCCACGCTGGCAGGTGGAAAGCTGTTCACGAAGTTGGACCTCACTTCGGCCTACATGACTCAGGAACTGGCTGAAGAATCCAAGCTTCTGACCACCATCACGACGCACAAGGGATTATTTATCTACAACAAGTGTCTGTTTGGCATTCGTTTGGCGGTAGCCATCTTTCAGAGAAACATGGAAAGCTTGCTCAAATCCATTCCTGGAACAATCGTATTCCAAGACGACACCCTTATAACGGGTCGAGACACCAAGGAACACTGGACCGGGTAGGCTTGCGGCTGAAAAAAACCAAGTGTGTGTTTTTGGCCCCAGAGTTTTTGGGCAGGAGGGTTGCCGCAGATGGGATCCGGCCCACTGAATAAAAAACGGAGGCGATCCGCCGGGCGCCCAGGCCCGGCAACACTTCGGAGTTGCAATCTTTCCTGGGACTTTTGAACTATTTCGGGAACTTTCTGCCGAACTTAAGCACATTGTCGGAGCCGTTACACATGCTCCTGCGTAAAGGTTGTGAATGGCTTTGGGGGGACTGTCAAGAACGGGCTTTCAATAAGGCGAGGAACCTGCTGTGTTCAAACAAACTGTTGACTTTGTATGACCCCTAAAAAAACTGGTTTTAACGTGCGATGCATCATCCTAACGATGACGGCCGACTCCAACCGATGGCTTATGCCTCCAGGTCACTCTCCCAGGCAGAGCGTGGATACGGCATGGTCGAAAAGGAAGCACTCGCTTGTGTTTACGGTGTGAAAAAGATGCACAGTACCTTTTCGGTAGACGGTTCGAGCTAGACACGGACCACAAGCTGTTTACATCCCCGTTGTCCGACAGCAAGGCTGTCAATGCCAATGCGTCAGCTCGCATATAGCGATGGGCTCTCATGCTGACTGCGTATGACTACACTATACGGCACCGGCCAGGCACCGAAAATTGCGCTGACACGCTCAGCAGGCTTCCACTGGCCACCACTGAGGGGGCATCGGAGCAAAGCGCTGAGACGGTCATGGCTGTTGAGGCTTTTGACACCGCAGGCTCCCCCATCACAGTCCGCCAGATCAAACTCTGGACCAACAGAGACCCCCTCCTGTCCATGATAAAGAAATGTGTCCTGACTGGGGATTGGGCGCCTGCACACAGGGCGTGCCCCGAGGAAGTCAGACCGTTTCAGAGACGGATGGATGAGCTCTCCATCCAAGCCGACTGCCTGCTATGGGGCAGCCGAGTGATCATGCCCCAGAAAGGAAGGGAAGCGTTTATCAGGGAACACCACAGCGAGCACCCTGGCATCGTGTTAATGAAGGCCATTGCTCGGTCACATGTATGGTGGCCGGGGATTGACTCAGACCTGGAACACTGGGTTCGCAGGTGCACGACGTGTGCCCAGCTGGGCAATGCCCCCAGGGAGGCCCCACTCAGCCCGTGGCCCTGGCCCACCAGGCCATGGTCACTTATTCACGTAGTCTATGCGGGCCCATTCATGGGGAAAATGTTCCTGATTGTTGTCGATGCATACTCGAAATGGATCGAGTGCATCATATTAAACTCGTGCACGACATCCATCACCGTGGAGAGTCTGCGTATGGTTTTCGCGACCCACGGCTTGCCAGACATCCTGGTCAGCGACAATGGCCTGTGTTTCACCAGCCATGAATTCCAGGAGTTTATGTCGGGCAATGGCATCAAACACGTCCGGACAGCGCCGTTCAAGCCGGCTTTCAATGGCGAGGCGGAATGTGCGGTCCAAGTCATAAAACAGGGCATGCTCCGCATCCAAGGACCCTCCCTTCAGTACCGCCTATCGCACCTCCTGCTGGCCCGCACTCGCTCACGGGAGTCCCGCCAGTGGAACTCCTCATGAAACGCACGCTTAAAACGTGCTGTCCCTCATTCACCCAGCCCTGGCAGACATTGTTGAGGGCAAGTGCCAGTCCCAAACCGAGTTCCATGATCGAAACTCAAGGGGGAGGTGTATAGAAATGGATGACCCGGTATTTGTTCTTAACCATGCTTTGGGAGCCAAGTGGCTTGAGGGCACAGTAATCGGCAAAGGAGGGAACAGGGTCATAGTGGTCAGATTAAACAATGGGCAGATATGCCGCAAACACTTGGACCAAGTAAAGAAAAGGTTCAGCATAGAGACGGAGGAACCTGAAGAAGAGCATGAGATGTCACCCACACCACTGCCAGTGGACGAGCAACAAAGACAGTTCACAGCATGCACAGTCCCTGGGGCCAGCCCGGACAGGCCGGAATCACCTCAGGTGACAGAGACGCGTGCCGAGGCTCAGCCACCAGAGCCTCAATAGCGGCGCTCCACGAGAGAGCGTCGACCAACTGAAAGACTTAACCTTTTGCCACAAAAAGACGTAAGGGGGGAGGTGATGTCATGTATGTAACCATCATGCAACAGTAACCTTCATGTAATTGAAACCTTCATGCAACTCCTGTACACTGTACTTATACCCTAGAAATGCACACCCTGACCACAGGGGGTGAACTTGTGGGAAACTCTCCTCACCTGGGTTTCCAGGTATAAAAGAGGAGATCCCACCCAAAGTCAGCACTCCTTGGTCCTGGGAATAAAGGTTAAGGTCACGTAGTGACTGTGTCTGCAGTACATGCCTCGTGTGATTTTGTCGTAAGGTGCAGGGACACCAAGGTGCAGGAATCACCTCAGGTGACAGAGACGCGTGCCGAGGCTCAGCCACCAGAGCCTCAATAGCGGCGCTCCACGAGAGAGCGTCGACCAACTGAAAGACTTAACCTTTTGACACAAAAAGACGTAAGGGGGGAGGTGATGTCATGTATTGTGGCAAACATGGCCCGCAGGCTTTCAGTAGTTGCAGTGGACGTGCTAGCCAACATTATCTCACATTCAATCCACTTGGAAAACGCGTCTACAACCACAAAGAACATTTTACCCAAGAACGGACCTGCATAGTCGACGTGTACCCTAGACCACGGTTTGGAGGGCCAAGACCATAAACTTAATGGCGCCTCCCTGGGTACATTGCTTAACTGCGAGCATGTAATACATTTGTGAACGTAGGACTCTAAGTACGCATCGATACCGGCCACCACACATAGAAACATAGAAAATAGGTGCAGGAGTAGGCCACTCGGCCCTTCGAGCCTGCACCGCCATTCAATATGATCATGGCGGATCATTCACCTCAGTACCCCTTTCCTGCTTCCTCTCCATATCCCTTGATCCCTTTATCCGTAAGGGCCATATCTAACTCCCTCTTGAATATGTCCAATGAACTGGCATCAACAACTCTCTGCGGCAGGGAATTCCACAGGTTAACAACTCTCTGAGTGAAGAAGTTTCTCCTCATCTCAGTTCTAAATGGCTTACCCCTTATCCTTAGACTATGTCCCTTGGCTCTGAACTTCCCCAACATCGGGAACATTCTTCCTGCATCTAACCTGTCCAGTCCCGTCAGAATTTTATATGTTTCTATGAGATCCCCTCTCATCCTTCTAAAATCCAGTGAATAAAGGCCCAGTCGATCCAGTCTGTCCTCATATGTCAGTCCAGCCATCCCGGGAACCAGTCTGGTGAACCTTCGCTGCACTCCCTCAATAGCAAGAACGTCCTTCCTCAGATTAGGAGACCAAAACTGAACACAATATTCCAGGTGAAGCCTCACGAAGGCCCTGTACAACTGCAGTTAGACCTCCCTGCTCCTATACTCAAATCCCCTAGCTATGAAGGCCAACATACCATTTGCCTCTTCACGCCTGCTGTACATGCATGCCAACTTTCAATGACTGATGTAGCATGACACCAGGTCTCGTTGCACCTCCCCTTTTCCTAATCTGCCACCATTCAGATAATATTCTACCTTCGTGTTTTTGCCCCCAAAGTGGATAACCTCACATTTATCCACATTATACTGCATCTGCATTACACATGGGATCTGGCTATCGCTTTCGTCATTACGATACCTGGGTGGATACTGTGGAGGTCACTGATGAAGGCGTCTCTGCCCTTCTTGGGGACCACTACTCGATTGTCCCACAGAAGGCAGTCTGCTTGTATAGACATTTCATCTTTGCGCCACTGGAACGGCTTTATCTCTTCCTGCATTTTCACTGGGACACTGAACCCGCTCCCATGAAGCAAACAGCTTTTGACTAGAGATAATAAGGTGTCCTGGCTTGTCCAGGTTTTGATCTACTGGGCAGTGGCGGGTGATTGCTCATTCTCAAATGCTTCCATAGAAACATAGAAAATAGGTGCAGGAGTAGGCCATTCGGCCCTTCGAACCTGCACCATCATTCCATAAGATCATGGCTGATCATTCACCTTTCCTGCTTTCTCTCCATACCCCTTGCTCCCTTTAGCCGTAAGGGTCATATCTCACTCTCTCTTGAATATATCCAATGCACTGGCATCAACAACTCTCTGCGGCAGGGAATTCCACAGGTTACCAACTCTCTGAGTGAAGAAGTTTCTCCTCATCTCAGTCCTAAATGGCCTACCCCTTATTCTTAGAGTGTGTTCCCTGGTTCTGGACTTCCCCAACATTGGGAACATTCTTCCCGCATCCAATCTGTCCTGTCCTGTCAGAATCTTATATGTTTCTATGAGATTCCTCTCATCCTTCTAAACTCCAGTGAATACAGGCCCAGTCGATCTAGTCTCTCCTCATATGTCAGTCCAGCCATCCCGGGAATCAGTTTGGTGAACCTTCGCTGCACTCCCTCAATATCAAGAACGTCCTTCCTCAGATTAGGAGACCAAAACGGAACACAATATTCCAGGTGAGGCCTCACCAAGGTCCTGTACAACTGCAGTAAGATCTCCCTGCTCCTATACTCAAATCCCCTAGCTATGAAGGCCAACATACCATTTGCCTTCTTCACTGCCTGCTGTACCTGCATGCCAACTTTCAATGACTGATGAACCATGACACCCAGGTCTCGTTGCACCTCCCCTTTTCCTAATCTGCTGCCATTCAGATAATATTCTGCCTTCGTGTTTTTGCCACCAAAGTGGATAACCTCACATTTATCCCCATTATACTGCATCTGCCAAGCATTTGCCCACTCGCCTAACCTGTCCAAGTCATCCTGCCACCTCTTAGCATCCTCCTCACAGGTCACACCACCACCCAGTTTAGTGTCATCTGCAAACTTGGAGATATTACACTCAATTCCTTCATTAAATCATTAATGTATATTGTAAAGAGCTGGGGTCTCAGCACTGAGCCCTGCGGCACCCCACTAGTCACTGCCTGCCATTCTGAAAAGGACCCGTTTATCCTGACTCTGCTTCCTGTCTGCCAACCAGTTCTCTATCCACGTCAGTACATTACCCCCAATACCATGTACTTTGATTTTGCACACCAAACTCTTGTGTGAGACCTTGTCAAAAGCTTTTTGAAAGTCCAAATACACCACATCCACTGGTTCTCCCTTGTCCACTCTACTAGTTACATCCTCAAAAAATTCCAGAAGATTTGTTAAGCGTGATTTCCCTTTCATAAATCCATGCTGACTTGGACCGATCCTGTCACTGCTTTCCAAATGCGCTGCTATTTCATCTTTAATAATTGATTCCAACATTTTCCCCACCACTGATGTCAGGCTAACCGGTCTATAATTCCCTGTTTTCTCTCTCCCTCCTTTTTTAAAAAGTGGTGTTACATTAGCTACCCTCCAATCCATAGGAACTGATCCAGAGTCGATAGACTGTTGGAAAATGATCACCAATGCATCCACTATTTCTATGGCCGCTTCCTTAAGTACTCTGGGATGCAGACTATCAGGCCCTGGGGATTTATCAGCTTTCAATCCCATCAATTTCCCTAATACAATTTCCCGCCTAATAAGGATATCCTTCAGTTCCTCCTTCTCACTAGACCCTCAGTCCCCTAGTACTTCCGGAAGGTTATTTGTGTCTTCCTCCGTGAAGATAGAACCAAAGTATTTGTTCAGCTGTTTTGCCATTTCTTTGTTCCCCATTATAAATTCACCTGAATCTGACTGCAAGGGACCTACGTTTGTCTTCACTAATCTTTTTCTCTTCACATATCTATAGAAGCTTTTGCAGTCAGTTTTTATGTTCCCGGCAAGCTTCCTCTCATACTCTATTTTCCCCCTGCTAATTAAACCCTTTGTCCTCCTCTGCTGAATTCTAAATTTCTTCCAGTCTTCAGGTTTGCTGCTTTTTCTGGCCAATTTATATGCCTCTTCCTTGGATTTAACACTGTCCTTAATTTCCCTTGTTAGCCACGGCTGAGCCACCTTCCCCGTTTTATTGTTACTCCAGGCAGGGATGTAGAATTGTTAAAGTTCATCCATGTGATCTTTAAATGTTTGCCATTGCCTAACCATTGTCTAGTCATAACCATGGCTAGATCTGCGGGCTGTGCCATTTTCATCCTCGTGGTGGGCAATGGCAGCCTACCGAGAGCATCGGTGCAGTTTTCTGTGCCTGGCTTGTGGCGGATGGCGTAGTTGTATGCGGACAATGTGAGCACCCATCTCTGTTTGCCAGCCGATGCGTTGGTATTGATCCCTTTACTCTCGGAAAACAGGGATATAAGTGGCTTATGGTCAGTTTCCAATTCGAATTATAGCTCACATAGGTAATGATGCATTTTCTTTACCCCATAGACACATGCTAACACTTCTTTCTCAATCATGCTGTAGGCTCTCTCAGCCTTAGACAGACTCCTGGATGCATAAGCAACTGGTTGCAGTTTCCCAAAATCATTAGCTTGTTGCAATAGATACCCGATGCATCACATGCTAGTACCAAACGTTTACATGGATCATACAACACAAGCAATTTGTTTGAGTATAACAATTTTCTCGCTTTTACATAGACATTTTCTTGGCTTTTGCCCCAAACCCATTCCACCTCTTTACGTAGTAAGACATGCAGTGGTTCTAGCAGTGTGCTGAGACCCGGTAAGAAGTTACCAAAGTAGTTCAGGAGTCCCAGAAACGACCGCAGCCTCATCACGTTCTGTGGCCTCGGTGCGTTCTCGATTGCCTCCGTCTTCGCGTTGGTGGGCTGGGCCTGATGCCGTCCGCCGCAATCCTCCTTCCCAAGAACTCCACTTCAGGCGCCAGGAAAACACACTTCTAACGTTTTAACCTGAGCCCCACGCGGTTTGAATCGACTAAGAATCTCCTCCAGGTTCTGCAGATACTCGACTGTGTTCCGACCTGTGACCAAGATGTCGTCCTGGAAGACCATGGTGTGGGGGACCAACTTCAGTAAGCTTTCCATGTTTCTCTGGAATATCGCCGCCGCTGATCGGATTCCAAACGGGCATCTGTTATAAACAAAAAGACCTTTGTGCGTGTTGATGCTGGTGAGGGCCTTCGATGATTCCTTCAGTTCCTGAGTCATGTAGCTGAAGTCAGATCCAGCTTCGTGAACGTCTTTCCTCCTGCCAGTGTTGCAAAGAGGTCGTCGGCCTTTGGTAGTGGGTATTGGTCCTGCAGGGAGAAACGATTGATAGTTACTTTGTAATCGCCACAGATTCTGACGGTGCCATCTCCCTTGAGGACTGGGACAATAGGACTGGCCCACTCGTTGAACTCAATCGGTGAAATGATGCCCTCTCTTTGCAGCCGGTCTAGCTCGATCTCTACCCTTTCTCTAATCATGTATGGTACTGCTCTCACCTTGTGATGGATATGTCACGCCCCCGGAATTAAGTGGATGTGCACTTTTGCTCCTTGGAATTTCCCGATGCCTGGTTCGAACAGCGAAGGAAATTTGCTTATGACCTGGGCACACGAAGTGTCGTCAGTGGGCGATAGTGCTCGGACATCGTCCCAGTTCCAGTGTATCTTTCCCAGCCAGCTCCTGCCAAGTAGCGTGGGACCATTGTCCGGTACCACCCAGAGTGGTAGCTTATGCACCGCTCCATCGTTGGAGACCTTTACGATAGCATTGCCGATTACAGGAATTAGTTCTTTCGTGTAAGTTGTTAGTTTCGTGCGAACTGGAGTTCGAACTGGCCTTGAGGCCTTGTTGCACCACAATCTTTTGAAAGTCTTTTTGCCCATGATGGACTGGCTCATGTCTGTGTCCAGCTCCATTGACACCGGGAGTCCATTTAGTTCAACATTCAGCATTAGCGGGGGATAATTCGTGGTGAATGTGTGCACCCCATGTACCTCTGCCTCCTCTATCTGAGGCTCTGGTTCGTCGTGATCCTCCGTGGATCTGTCCTCCTCTGCAACGTGGTGGTTTGCAGGTTTAACAGGCTTAGCAGCTCGCCTGCACACTCGTTGGAAGTGTCCCATTGTTCCACAGCCCTTGCAAACATACTCTTTGAATCTGCAAGAATGGAAACGATGATCACCCCCGCAGCACCAACAAGGTGTTAATGGCCTTGCATTCATCACCCTTGATGGTGGACTCTGAGACATCTGCAGACGTGCAGCTGCAGGTATGTGTGACCTGCCCTGTACGTTACGATTCGAAAACAACATCACTTTGTTCACAGTACTTTAGCAGCACTTGTGTGCTGAGCGATTTGCTTCTTATTGTCACTGGTGGCAATGAACGCCTGGGCTATCGCTATGGCCTTACTCAAGGTTGGGGTCTCTACAGTCAAAAGTTTGCAAAGTATGGTTTCGTGGCCAATGCCAAGTCCGAAAAAGTCCTAGAGCATGTGCTCCAAGTGTCCTGCAAGGCGTCTTCGCTCGCCGACATAACTCGCCACTTCCTGGCCTTCAGACCTTTTGTAGGTATAGAACCAGTACCTC
Organism: Pristiophorus japonicus; assembly: GCF_044704955.1. NCBI lineage: Eukaryota > Metazoa > Chordata > Chondrichthyes > Pristiophoridae > Pristiophorus > Pristiophorus japonicus. The sequence goes on along the minus strand of NC_091991.1, from coordinate 111,902,217 downwards.
GCCATCAGAATGCTTTCCTTCGGGTTGAAATGCTCTTGGACCAGTGTACACAAATCGTCGTATGATTTCACCGCGGGTTTCGCTGAAGTGAGCAGATTCTTCATGAGGCCATACGTTGGTGCTCCACAGACGGTGAGGAGGATCGCCCTTCGTTTGGCAGCACTCTCTTCCCCATCTAGCTCGTTGGCCACGAAGTATTGGTCGAGTCACTCCACAAACGTTTCCCAATCATCTCCTTCTGAAAATTTCTCCAGGATGCCCACTGTTCTCTGCATCTTTGGGTTCACTATCTGTATCTCGTCGCCAGTTGTTGTGTACGGAGAAAGAGTAAGACTTAACACTGAGCTCAAAGTAAAGTATGACCATAATCTTTTATTGCAGGTCTCCAGAGTGCCTCTCCAACCTGTGAAGCCTTCTTAAATACCTGTGCTCCCAAGGGATTAAGGAATCCCTTGGGACTCCAGGGGATGAGTCCTCTGGTGGTTGTACAGAGTAAATACAAGTCCACATATATAACTGTAAGCCTTGTTGAATAAGGTGCAACTGGGTTTTTAATGATGCACTGAGTCATAATTACTACTGAATAATCGTGCGGGCCCTGAAAAACTAAGTTTATATTTGTGGAATTTCAAATGTTTCGATTATGATAAAACATTCCATGTTTTTTTATAATTTTTTATTTTTAAAGTTTATTTCAGCTTCTACCTTAATCACATCTGTCTGTTTCAATCTTCATTTTGCTGTCTGTAAAGTTATTAAAAAGTGAAAGAAACTCAGTGCATTGAACTTCCTGGTTTGCTGTCCGTGAGATTTCTTCAATGTGATTGGCTGCTTGGCCAATTTGATGACATCACTGTTGCTGAAAATGACCGAGACCTGGCACGCAAATCAAATGAACTTCGGGAGAGGTGAATCCACGCCACAGAGATCGCTAGGTATTTGTGGGCAGCTTTATTCGAATTCCAAGCCATCGTCAACACCTTCACCGAGGTGGACAAAGGCATGGGCCTAACACTAAACATCCGTAAGACAAAGGTCCTCCACCAGCCTGACCCCGCCACACAGCACTGCCCCCATGTCATTCAAATCCACGACGCAGCCCTGGACAACGTGGACCACTTTCCATACCTCGGCAGCCTACTGTCAGCAAGGGCAGACATCGACGACGAGGTCCAACATCGCCTCCAGTGTGCCAGCACATCCTTTGATCATCTGAGGAAGAGAGTGTTTGAAGACCAGGACCTCAAATCTTGCACCAAGCTCATGGTCTACAGGGCAGCAGTGATACCCACTCTCCTATATAGCTCAGCGACGTGGACCATATACATTAGACACCTCAAAGTGCTGGAGAAGTACCACCAGCGCTGTCTCCGCAGGATCCTGCAAATCCACTGGGACGATAGACGCACCAACATCAGTTTTCTCGTTCAGGCCAACATCCCCAGCATCTAAACACTGACCACACTCGACCAGCTCCATTGGGCGGGCCATATCGTCCGCATGCCTGACACAAGACTCCCAAAGCAAGCGTTCTACTTGGAGCTCCTACACGGCAAGCGAGCCCCAGGTGGGCAGAGGAAACGTTTCAAGGACACCCTCAAAGCCTCCCTGATAAAGTGTAACATCCCCACTGACACCTGGGAGTCTCTGGCCCAAAACCACCCTAAGTGGAGGAAGAGCATCTGGGAGGGCGCTGAGCACCTCGAGTCTCGTCACCGAGAGCTTGCAGAAACCAAGCGCAGGCAGTGGAAGGAGCGTGCAGTAAACCAGTCCCACCCACCCCTTCCCTCAACCACTGTCTGTCCCACCTGTGACAGAGACTGTAATTCCTGTATTGGACTGTTCAGTCACCTGAGAACTCAGAGTTGAAACAAGTCTTCCTCGACTTCGAGGGACTGCCGATGATGATGTTGATATTCGAGGTCAGTGGTAAGCGCCATCACTTTACCGCTCACTGCTAAATGCGGGCCAAGTTCTAGGTGGCCTTGGATCAGCACTGCTGGGCTTACTCATGACCAACAACTGAATAAAACTCGGCAGGGGAACATCATCAGCTCCCGGTCACATACCATCCTGATACTAAAGCAAAATACCGCGGATGCTGGAAATCTGAAATAGAAACAGAAAATGCTGCACATACTCAGCAGGTCAGGCACGACCTCATCCTTTGCTTAGACGCTTTACAGCCTTCTGCACTGAACGTTGAGTTCAACAAGTTCAGAGCGTGACCCTTGCCCCAATGTTCAGACGGCAGCTGCTGATGATTCTGCTATTCCCATTTCATCATCATCATCATCATAGGCAGTCCCTCGGAATCGAGGGAGACTTACTTCCACTCCTGAAGTGAATTCTCAGGTGACTGAACAGTCCAACACGGGAATTACGGTCTCTGTCACATTACACTCATTCCCATTTACACCTCTTCTAAACTCGTCTTTTGTTTCTTTGCTACTCCCTTTACCATCTTCTTTTGCCTTGCACTATCATCCCTTTTGTCATTTAATCTCTCCTGCCTTCCACCCTATCACAGACCCTCATTTTTGTTCTTTCCTCCCCTCCCCCTTTCCTTGTCCCTGCACTTCCTTAAAATCTGTTATATCTCTAACTTTTGGCAGTTCTGATGAAAGGTCATCGACCTGAACCGGTAATTCTGTTTCTCTCTCCACAGCTGCTACCTGACTTGCTGAGTATAGGGGGCACTTGGAGAAAAATTCAATTCTGTGCCCACAGGGGCATTGTAAATGTTGGTGTTTCCCCCAGATCGGGGGGCACGGTTTAATGTTTTTTGTTTGCTCCTAAAAGAATTTCCAGCATTTCCGCATTTCCATCTTGGCTCTGTGTGTGTACGGGTATAATGCAGTCCTCCAGCCACCAGGGGGGGGGGGGGGCACAGTGTGTGCATGCAATGTGGTCCTCCAGCCACCAGCGGGCTCTCTGCATGCGTGTAGCACAGACAGCGGAAAGAGCGTGCAGCAAATCAGACTCCCCACCCACCCTTTCCTTCAACCACTGTCCTTCCCACCTGTGCCAGAGACTGTAATTCCTGTATTGGACTGTTCCGTCACCTGAGAACTCACTTTTGGAGAGGAAGTAAGTCTTCCTCGATTTTGAAAGACTGCCTATGATGATGCCTAGGCCCCAAGCTCTGGAACTCCCTGCCTAAACCTCTCCGCCTCTTTCCTCCTTCAAGACACTCCTTAAAACCTACCTCTTTGACCAAGCTTTTGGTCACCTGCGCTAATTTCTACTTCTGCGGCTTAGTCTCAAATATTTATCGCTTAATACTCCTGTGAAGCGCCTTGGGACGTTTTACTATCTTGAAGGTGCTATATAAATACAAGTTGTTGTTGTGCTGGTTTAATGCGGTCGCCAGGGGGCTCTGTGTGCAGGTGCAATACGGTCCTCTGGCCTGTAGGGGGATCTGTGTGTGCGGATGTAATGCCGGGCTACGGCCGCCAGGGGGCTCTGTGAGTGCCGTGTAATGCGGACCTCCGGCCGCCGGGGGCTCTGTGAGCGGGGTGTAATGCGGCCCTTCGGCCGCCGGGGGCTCTGTGAGCGGGGTGTAATGCGGTCTTCCGGCCGGCAGGGGCTCTGTGAGCGGCATGTAATGCGGTTCTCCGGTCGCCAGGGACCCTGTATGTGCTGATGTAATGCGGTCCTCCGGCCGCTGGGGGCTCTGTGAGCGGTGGTGGGTGGGTGTAATGTGGTCCTCCGGCCGCCGGGGGCTCTGTGAGTGGGGGTGTAATGAGGTCCTCCGGCCGCCGGAGGCGCGGTGTGCCGGGAATTGTGGGTACGGGTCGCGCCCACGTGTCGGCTCCATGGCTGCGGCGCGAATGAAGCAGTGGGCTGGCGCTGCCTGAGAGAGCGGGCGGAGAGCACGGTGAGTACCTTCGGCCTTGGCGGGGCCTCGGCGGCTCCCCCTCCTGCAGCGTGTACTGACCGGCCTGTTTTTCTCTCTCTCTCTCTCTCTCTCTCTCTCTGTTACAGGCCGCGGGCCCGGGACCTCCTCCCCCAATGAGGCTGTTTCATCCCCGCGGTGCGAGAGGTCAGCGCGGCGCGGAGCCCAGCGGTGCCACCCGGGCAGCAGTATCAGGTAAAGCGGCGGGCCCCGGCCTGTCAGTGGGGAGGGAGCGGCTCCTGGTAATCCCGGCTCGGTGCGGCAGCCTGTTGCCGGGCCATTGCATCATGTGGGGTGGGAGTGTCCGCAGCACCCGCAGCTGGGCTCAGCAAGGCGGAGGGGCGGCCCCAGGTCCCTCACCCGGGGAGCTACCTCACACGGGCAGTCACTGTAGGGATAGCCGGCAGCCAGCCTGTGCACAGTAAGCTCCCACACAGCAATCAGATAGGACACCAGCGGAGCATTTCCCTGTTCTTCAAAATAGTGGACATAAAATCTTTCGCATCCAGCCTAGCGAGCAGATGGGTCACTTTTAACGTCTCAAAAGAAAGACAGCCCCTCTGACAATGCGGCACCCTCAGCACTGCCCCTCCGACAGCGCGGCGCCCCCTCAGTGCTGCCCCTCCGACAGCGCGGCTTGTTTCCACTCAAAGTGAGTTCTCAGGTGATTGAACAGTCCAATGCGGGACTTACAGTTTCCATTACAGGTGGGGCAGACAGTGGTTGAAGGAAAAGGTGGATGGGGAGTCTGGTTTGCCGCATGCTCCTTCCGCTGCATGGTTTCTGCATGCTCTCAGCGACAAGACTCGAGGTGCTCAGCGCCCTCCCAGATGCTCTTCCTCCACTTTGGGTGGTCTTGGGCCAGGGATTCCCAGGTGCTGGTGGAGATGTTGCACTTTATCACAGCAGACACCTCAAAGTGTTGGAGAAGTAGCACCTGCGCTGCCTCTGCAAGATCCTGCAAATCCACTGGGAGTATAGACACACCAATGTCAGTGTTCTCGATCAGGCAAAAATCCCCAGCATCATTCACACTCGATCAGCTCCGTTGGGCGGGCCGTATCGTCCGCTTGCCCGACTCGAGACTCCCTAAGCAAGTGCTCTACTCTGAACTCCTACATGGGAAGCGAGCCCCAGGTGGGCAGAGAAAATGCTTCAAGGACACCCTCAAAGCCTCCTTGATAAAGTTCAACTCCCTTGGTACTGCCCCTCCGACAGCGCAGTACTGCACTGGGAGTGACGGCCTGTTTTTTGTGCTCAAGTCTCTGGAGTGGGACTTGAACCCATGATTTCCTGACTGAGTGTGACTACCACTAACACTATAGTGTCTCTGGTTCCCTGGTCAGTTATTAACCACATGCAGAGAGCAAATCTTCTTTCCTTTTTTCCCATCTCCAATTGCACGAGTTTCCCATTCCCCTGATAAGTCAGTCAGTGCAGCGGGTGTGCAGACCATGTACTTGCTGTGTAATCTTTATTAGCTATAACAACATGCCACGGTTCATAGAGCAGCCTCTATCAATGTGTTTGTAGTATAATAGTTTGCCTCTCGCTTTTGTTTGTGGGGCCCTTGTTAATAACACCAGTGAAGTGCAGGGACCTGCAGCAACTGGAATCGTCACTGGTTGCAGTTGTGTTCTTTTCCAGAGAAAATGGAGTGACAGTCGGATATGACAGAAGTGTTTTCTTTGAGTGATTGTGGGTGGCTGTGCTGGGTAATGGGAGTGGAGGAAGGAGGTACATGCTGCCCACTGACACCGTTTCAATATTTTAGGTCGCAAATCCTGAGTGCTACCCTAGAAACAGCCCAGCTTTCCTTATCGTTCCAGCATGGCCAGTGAGGAGGATGACCCCATTATACGGGAGGTGAGTGATCGTCCAGCGGAGAGAGACCAGCTACAAACAGCTGGCAGTTACATGTTCCGTCCGGTTCTGCCCTCCATCACGGAGTGGGTCTGTGTTTGCCTCCTGTTTGGCTTCATTTCCTTTGTGAGTTTGCACACTCTCTGCACTCCATCTTTCCGGCTGTGTCGCTTGTTCCCTTTCCTCTTTTGTATGTTATGAGTTACAGTCCTGCAGATTGAGTTTTACCTTTATTATGCGGTGCTGTGTCGTTGGACGGGGGGGTGGGGAGGGGGGGGGGCGGGTGGTGTAGGAGGGGGAATGTGATAGCTGGGAATATTGGGAGCAACCCATCGACATTCCCTGCTAACCAGTCTGTCTTTGCTCCTCAGATCGATGTTCACCTGGCCAAGAGTCTAGCCGAGAAACTGTACTTGTTCCAGGTATGTCACACCGAGGCCCCTCACTCTGTTGACTTTAATGTTTGACACACGTGCTTGTAAGCGGGCCGTTAATTTATTCTTTCCCCTCTCTCTCTCGTCCCCAGTATCCTGTGCGACCAGCCACTATGAAGTACGATGATGTCACCCATTTAACAGCAAGAATAAAGCCTAAGCAGCAGAAGGTAAGGTTGTCCCTGTGTCGATTCCCTCAATGGGATAACCCCGTTGGGCGAGGAAAAACACTTGTCTGGTGGGGTTTTTATTTTTGTGTTTAACCTTGGGCCACCAGAGTTGAGCACATAGAATGATGTGGCACAGGAGGCGGCCATTCGTCCCTTCCTGCCTGTGCCGTTCCCTGATGCCAGCGGCAACAGACAGGAAGTTGGCCAAATTCATGAGCTGATCATTAGAGGGCAGAGAATAATTTTAAAATATTGGAGGAAGCTCGTCCGAGAGTTATTGGAGGCACAGGGAGATGAGGTGGGTCAGAGGACAGGCGAGTGTGTTGGATCACCATCATCTGCCACCATCATGGGTGGGGGGGGGGGGGGCGGACAATGGGGCTCCCTGTGGGGGGAGGGGGGGGACAATGGGGCTCTCTGTGGGGGGGAGGGGGGGGACAATGGGGCTCCCTGTGGGGGGAGGGGGTGACAATGGGGCTCCCTGTGGGGGGAGGGGGGGGACAATGGGGCTCCCTGTGGGGGGAGGGGGGGGGACAATGGGGCTCCCTGTGGGGGGAGGGGGGGGACAATGGGGCTCCCTGTGGGGGGAGGGGGGGGACAATGGGGCTCCCTTTGGGGGGAGGGGGAGGAACAATGGGGCTCCCTGTGGGGGGAGGGGGGGGACAATGGGGCTCCCTGTGGGGGGAGGGGGGGGGACAATGGGGCTCCCTGTGGGGGGAGGGGGGGGACAATGGGGCTCCCTGTGGGGGGAGGGGGGGACAATGGGGCTCCCTGTGGGGGGAGGGGGGGACAATGGGGCTCCCTGTGGGGGAGGGGGGGGACAATGGGGCTCCCTGTGGGGGGAGGGTGGTGCAGAGTGGGGGCTCCCTGTGGGGGGAGGGGTGGTGCAGAGTGGGGTGCTCCTGTGGGGGGAGGGTGGTGCAGAGTGGGGCTCCCTGTGGGGGGAGGGTGGTGCAGAGTGGGGCTCCCTGTGGGGGGAGGGGGTGCAGAGTGGGGCTCCCTGTGGGGGGAGGGGGTGCAGAGTGGGGCTCCCTGTGGGGGGGGAGAGGGGGACAATGGGGCTCCCTGTGGGGGGTGGGAGAGTGGGACAATGGGGCTCCCTGTGGGGGGTGGGAGAGTGGGACAATGGGGCTCCCTGTGGGGGGGGGGAGAGGGGGACAATGGGGCTCCCTGTGGGG
>NC_091991.1:111797659-111894474 GCF_044704955.1 Pristiophorus japonicus | reverse complement strand
GGGGGAGAATGGGGCTCCTGCGGGGGGGGGGGGGGAGAAGGGTGGAGAATGGGGCTCCTGTGGCGGGGGGGGTTAGGGTGGAAAATGGGGCTCCTGGGGGGCGAGGGGAGAATGGGGCTCCTGGGGGGGGGGGGGGATGGAGAATGGGGCTCCTGGGGGGGGGGGAAGGATGGAGAATGGGGTTCCTGGTGGTGGGGGGAGGAAGAATGGGGCACCTGGGGGTTGGAGGAATGGGGCTCCCCGTTGCGGGGTGGAGGTTAAATGGGGCTCCCTGTGGGGGGGTTCGGTGAAACAGTTGGGTTTTTACGCCAATCCAACAGGATCGTGGTCACTTTATTCCCAGATTTTGAACAACTGAATTCAAATTCTCAAACTACTGCGGTGGTATTTGAAGTCGCATTCTCTGGGTTATTAGTCCAGTGCGATAACCACTACACTACTGTACACATCAACATCAGCTGCATTCCCTGTACTATTAGTCCCGCTGCCTGTGCTCCTCCTGTATGTCACTTGCTTTGTGGCCGGGCTGTGGTTCTACTGATTCGAACTGGCTTTACTGCGCAGGTGGAGGTGGAAATGGCGATCGATACAGTGAGTCCCAACTACTGCCGGAGCAAAGGGGAACAGATCGCTCTCAATGTCGACGGTGCCAGTACTGATGACTCTGGAAGTACCTATGCAACGTAAGTAACATCAAGGTGGGGCGGTTTGTCCGTGGGAGAATGGAACGCTGCCACAGCAGTATTACTATGTCACGCTTTGTATCGAACCCTGTGGAGTCCCCATCTCGCTCTTCAGCTTTGCGATCCCACTGCTGCCCGCGTTCATTTATCTCGACGCTGGTGGCCGCATTAACCTTTGCAACTTTCTCCTCTTCCCATCTCCAGGAAACTCATGGACAAACAGATCTTCTCATCCATCCAGTCTGCCGTCAACACCTCTCGCTACGCTGCTGCCGTCTATAGGAAAGGTGAGTGAATTGGGCCTGGCTTCTCTTGTACTGGAGACGCAAGTCGTTTTAAACAAGGGGGCAGATTTATCGCCGAGTGATGAGGTGGGGACTGACGGCTGCAGGTGTTCTGCTGCAGGGAGTTGTTGCATTTGAGGATCGAGTGAGCGGCAGGGGTCTGTGCACGCTCGCTGGATGTTTCTGCCTGTGGATTATTCGAAATAATTCATTAAACTAAATAAATCGAGGAGCATCTGTGATGTTGTTCACGCTCCGTGGTATTCATTCTCGGGATGTGGGCGTCGCTGGCAAGGCCGGCATTGATTGCCCATCCCTAGTCGCCCTTAGAAAGTGGGGGTACAACTGAGGGGCCACTTCAGTTAAGAGTCATTCACGTTGGTGTGGACTGGAGTCACGTATAGGCCCAGACCGGGTAAGGACGGCAGGTTTCCTTCCCTAAAGGACATTAGTGAACCAATTGGGTTTTTACACTAATCCAACAGCTTCATGGTCACTTTTGCTGGTTCCTGCTTTTAAAACTGAAATCTACACCTCAAACTTTCAGCAGCGGGATTTGAACAGGGCTCTCGTGTGAATAATGGTCACTGTGGTGAGATGTCAGAGTGCCCTGTGCCCCAGCAAGGTGGCAATGCCTTCAGCAAAGAGAGAGGGAAGAACAATGGATGGGTTTAAAAAAACAAAAACAAATGGGGTTCGTTTCCTTTGATAGGACAGTGCTTTGCGCCATGGTTAACCCGTTCAAAATAAATCGGTTCGTGACTGCAGTGAAATAGCAAACGTAGTAATTGACTGCACCGAGCAAGATCCTAATGTCAGAAAACAAACATTCTCAGAAGGTCGTGGGTTCAAGTCCCTCTCCAGAGACTTGAGTACTAAATCCAGGCTGACACTGCCAGTGCAATGCTGAGGGAGCGCTGCACTGTCTGAGGGGCCGTCTGCTCTCTCAGGTGGGTGTGAAAGATCCTGTGGCGCTATTTCGAAGAAGAGCTGGGTAATTCTCCCTAGTGTCCTGGCCAATATTTACCACTAAAACAGATTATCTGGTTATTGTCATATTGCTAGTTGTGTGGGAGCTTGCTGTGCGCATATTAGCTGTAGCATTTCCCTACATTCCAATCGTGACTACACTTCAAAAAGTATTTAATTGGTTGTAAAGCGCTTTGGGACAACCTGAGGTTGTGATGGGTGTGATATAAATACAAGTCGTGTATTTAAACCCTCTAGGGAATAATGTGAGCCCACTGAAAGGACACGTTCAGGGGGAATTGTTGAATCCAGGGGAGTAAAGAATCAAAGTAAATAAGCTCTCCAGCAGGAAAGGTGGTCCGAAGGAGACTTGGCCTGTACGTACTGCACACACGCAGGCTGTGAATTCCCTGCCATTGCCGAAATGTAATCTTGCAGTCAGACGCCGCTCCATGGCCAGAGTTCTTTCATGGAGTTTAACTTCCTGATAATCGGCTAATTTGTGAGTGCTTTTTATGAACTTTTTCCTCTCCCAATATTGTGTGACAGGTGAGCTGCACATCACTCCATTACACGGGATACTGCAGCTGAGACCAAGCTTTTCCTACCTGGACAAAGCGGATGCGAAACACAGGGAAAGAGAAGCTGCAAATGAAGGTAGGTAGTTGGGTCGGACTCGAGCAAAAGTTGCTTGCCCTGCATTGAGACAACCTTCCTGGAGGCTCAGCACCAGACCAGAGAATGCAATACTCTGATTGTCGAGCGCAACGCGACTATCTGAGCTGTCCGAAAACGAGGCTTTGGTTTCCTGCCCAGTAAGGTTCATTGGCAATGTTTTTTTTTAAACTGCAAGTTTAACTAGAATGAAACACGAAGTGAGGTTCGAACCATCAGGGAAGGCTGAACAGACTGCGGCTGTTTTCTCTAGAACAGCGAAGACCGAAGTGTGACCTGATCGACGTCTTTAAAATTATTGAAGGGGTTTGGATAGGGGTAGATGTAGAGAAGATGTTTCCACTGTGGGGGGAGGCCAGAACTAGGGGCCATAAATATAAGGTAGTCACAAATAAATCCAGCAGGGAATTCAGGAGAAAGTTCTTTACCCAGAGAGTGATGAGATTGTGGAACTCGCTACAACAAGGAGTAGTTGAGGCGAATAGTATCGATGGAATCATAGAATGGTTACAGTACAGAAGGCAACCATTCGGCCCATCGAGCCCGTGCCGGCTCTCTGCAAGAGCACTTCAGTCAATCCCACTCCCTCGCCCTTTCCCCGTAGTCGTGCAAATTGTTTTTCTTCAGGTATCTATCCAATTCCTTTTTGAAAGCCACGATTGAATCTCCCTCCACCACCCTTTCAGGCCGTGCATTCCAGATCATAACCACTCCCTGCGTAAAAAAGTTTTTGCTCGAGTCACCTTTGGTTCTTCTGCCAATCACCTTAAATCTGTGTCCTTTGGTTCTCGACCCTTCCGCCAATGGGAACAGTTTCTCTCGATCTACTCTGTCCAGACCCTCATGATTTTGAACACCTCGATCAAATCTCTCAACCTTCTCTGCTCCAAGGAGAACAACCTCAGCTTCTCCAGTCTATCCACGTAACTGAAGCCCTCATCCTTGGAACCATTCTCGTAAATCTTTTCTGCACCCTCTCTAAGGCCTTCACATCCTTCCTAAAGTGCGGTGCCCAGAATTGGACACGATACTCCAGTTGAGGCCAAACCAGTTTTTATAAAGGTGGTTCATAACTTACTTAGTTTTGTACTCTACGCCTCTATTTATGAAGCCAAGGATCCCGCATGTTTTTTTAACCGCTATCTCAACCTGCCCTGCCACCTTCAACCATTTGTGTACACATACCCCCAGGTCTCTGTTCATGCTCCCTCTTTAGGATTGGACCTTTTAGTTTATACTGCCTCCTCGTTCTTCCCACTAAAATGTATACCTTCCCCTTTGCAGGGGTCCCAGGACCGCCCCCTGGGGCACACCACTGTATACCTTCCTCCTGTCCAAAAAACAACCGTTCACCACTACTCTCTGTTTCCTGTCACTGAGCCAATTCTGTATCCATGCTGCCACTGTCCCTTTTATTCCATGGGCTTCAATTTTGCTGGCAAGCCTGTTATGTGGCACTTTATCTATTGTGTTCCTAAAACAGATGAGGCTGCACACGGAGGTTAAAGTAACCGTGACCTCAGTCTTTAATAACACACTCCAGAGTGAGGAACAGGTCTTGGGGGGCCAGCTTATATACAGTGCTCCCAAGGGATACTGGGATCCCTTGGGACTTCAGGGGATGAGCTCCCTGGTGGCGGAACATGGGAGTGTATGCTTTACAGATACACAACATCACTTCCCCCCCCCCCCCCCCCCCCCTACAAACACTCTATTCCCTTCTTTAGCTATCACCGTGCCCGTGATCCACTTGGGACCATGTTCATAGTTTAGCACATACACAGGGTCATTCAGATCAATTTCCCGTGACACAGTGGCGTGACCATCGTTTACATTTTGTTGCTGCCGCCTGCTCTCTACCTGATCATGCAGGTTGGGGTGAACCAGCGAAGAGTCTGGTTTTAAGTGTCCTTTTCATGAGTAGCTCAGCCGGGGGCACCCCGGGGCACGAGTGGGATCTCGTGCGGTAGCTGAGCAGTACTCTGGACAGGCGAGTTTGGAATGAGCCTTCTGTGACTTTGTTTAAGGCTCTGTTTGATCGTTTGTACTGCCCGCTCTGTCTGCCCATTGGAGGCTGGCTTAAACGGGGTCGAGGTGACATGTTTGATCCCGTTGCGGGTCATGAATTCTTTAAATTCGGCACTGATGAAACATGGCCCGTTGTCACTGACCAGTATGTCACGCAGGCCATGGGTGGCAAACATGGCCCTCAGGCTTTCAATGGTGGCGGTGCTTTCCGACATATTTCACATTCAATCCATTTTGAAAAAGCATCCACCACCACCAGGAACATTTTACCGAGAAACGGGCCCGCATAGTCGACATGGATCCTCGACCATGGTCTGGAGGGCTAGGACCACAAACTTAGTGGTGCCTCTCTGGGCACGTTGCTCAACTGAGCACATACGCTGCATTGCCGTACACAGGACTCTAAGTCAGAGTCAATACCGGGCCACCACACGTGGAATCTGGCTGTCGCTTTCATCATTACTATACCTGGGTGTGTGCGGTGGAGATCCGAGATGAACGTCTCCCTGCCCTTTTTTGGTAGCACTACGCGGCTACCCCACAACAGGCAGTCTGCCTGAATGGACAGCTCGTCCTTTCGCAGCTGAAACCGCTTGATTGGCTCTTGCATTTCAACGGGGATGCTGGCCCAGCTCACATGCAGTACACAGTTTTTTTTTTTACTAGGGACAGCAGAGGATCTTGGCTGGTCCAAGTCCTAATCTGGCGGGCCGTGACAGGTGATTTATCATTTTCAAACGCTTCCATGACCATCAATAAGTCTGCTGCGGGCTGCGCCATTTCCACCCCCGTGGTGGGTAATGGTAGCCGACTGAGCATTCGCACAGTTCTCGGTGCCTGGTCTGTGGCGGATGGTATAGTTATACGCTGATAGCGCGAGTGCCCATCTTTGTATGCGGGCTGAGGCATTAGTATTTATCCCCTTGTTTTCAGCGAACAGAGATGTGAGGGGCTTCTGATCGGTTTCCAGCTCAAATTTGAGGCCAAACAGGTACTGATGCATTTTCTTTACCCCGAACACACATACTAATGCCTCTTTCTCAATCATGCTGTAGGCCCTCTCGGCCTTAGACAAGCTCCTGGAAACATAGGCGACAGGTTGCAACTTCCCCGCAACGTTAGCTTGTAATACACACCCGACTCCGTACGAAGACGTGTCACATGCTAGCACAAGTCTTTTACATGGGTTATCCAATACAAGCAGCTTGTTGGAGCATAAAATGTTTCTGGCTTTCTCAAAAGCAATTACTTATTTTTTTCCCCATACCCAGTTCTCACCTTTACGCAATAACACATGTAGGGGCTCTAAAAGGGTGCTTAACCCTGGTAGGAAGTTACCAAAATAGTTGAGGAGTCCCAGGAACGACCGCAGTTCCGTGATGTTCTGTGGCCTGGGCGCGTTCCTGATCGCCTCTGTCTTGGCGTCTGTAGGCCCAATGCCGTCCGCCGCGATCTTTCTCCCCAAAAACTCCACTTCTGTAACCATGAAGACACATTTCGACCTCTTCAGCCGCACCCCTACGCGATCCAGTTGCTGGAGGACCTCCTCCGGGTTTTGTAGGTGCTCGGCGGTGTCCCGACCTGTGACCGATATGTCGTCCTGAAAGACCACCGTGTGTGGTACCGACTTGAGTAGGCTCTCCATGTTTCTCTGGAAGATCGCTGCAGCCGACCGAATTCCAAACGGGCATCTGTTGTAGATGAACAGTCCCTTGTGCGTGTTGATGCAGGTGAGGCCCTTCGAAGATTCCTCCAGCTCCTGCGTCATGTAGGCCGAAGTCAGGTCGAGCTTGGTGAACGTCTTGCCTCCTGCCAGCATCGCAAATAGGTCGTCTGCCTTAAGTAGCGGGTATTGGTCCTGTAGTGAGAAACGATTAATAGTTACTTTTAAATCACCGCAAATCCTGACCGTGCCATCACTTTTGAGTACTGGAACAATCGGGCTGGCCCACTCGTTGAATTCCACTGGGGAGGTGATGCCCTCGCGTTGCAGCCTGTCCAGCTCGATTTCCACACTCCATCATCATGTGAAGTACCGCTCGCGCTTTGTGGTGAATGGGTCGTGCCTCTGGGACCAAGTGGATCCGCACCTTCGCCCTGGAAAAGTTTCCAATGCCTGGCTCAAAAAGGGAAGGAAATTTGTTAAGAACCTGGGTACATGAGGCCTCATCGACATATGATAGCGCTCGGATGTCATCCCAGTTCCAACGGATTTTGCCCAGCCAGCTCCTTCCAAGCAGTGTGGGGCCATTGGCCGGGACAATCCAGAGTGGCAGTTCGTGCACCGTGCACTCGTAGGTGACCTTGACCATGACACTGCCCAGGACAGTGATAAGCTCTTTGGTGTACGTTCTCAGTTTTGTGTGGATGGGGCTCAGGGCTGGTCTGAATGCCTTGTTGCACCACAGTCTCTCAAACATCTTTTTACTCATGATGGATTGGCTAGCGCCAGTGTCCAGTTCCATGGCTTATGGGTAAGCCATTCAATTTTATGTTTAGCATTATAGGTGGACATTTCGTCAAATGTGTGCATTCCGTGTACTTCAGCATCTGCCTCCTCTCTCTGAGGCTCAAAATTGCTTTGATCCACCATGGACCAATCTTCCTCTGCCACGTGGTGGCTAGCAGGTTTTGCAGAGTTTGCAGCTCGTTTGCAAGCTCGTTGGAGGTGCCCCATTGTTCCACAGCTCTTACAAACATACCCTTTGAAGTGGCATGAATAGGCTGAATGGAAGCCCCCACAACGCCAGCAAGGTGTGAATTGCCTTGCATTCATCCTTTGTTGGGGACTCAGTCATCTGGGTCACCTGAGGCCTGCTGGCAGTTGTAGACTTGTGGGTTCTGTCCTGTACATTTCTGCTCGCAAACACAGTTCCAGTTAATTTATGAACATTGCTAGCACTTGTGTACTGAGAGATTTGTTTGGTGTTATCACTGGTGGACATAAATGCCTGTGCTATCGCAATGGCCTTACTGAGGGTCAGTGTCTCTACAGTCAAAAGTTTTCATTGGATGGTCTCGTGGCCAATGCCCAGTACAAAAAAGTCTCTGAGCATTTGCTCCAGATAGCCATCAAACTCACATTGTCCTGCAAGTCGCCTTAGCTCGGCGACGTAGCTTGCCACTTCCTGACCTTCAGATCGCTGGCACGTATAGAACTGATACCTTGCCATCAGCACACACTCCCTTGGGTTAAGATGTTCCCGAACCAGTGTACACAGCTCCTCATACGAATTATCTGTGGGTTTCACCGGAGCCAGAAGATTCTTCATGAGGCTGTAGTTCGGTGCCCCGCAGACTGTGAGGAGGACCGCTCTCCTTTTTGCAGCGCTTCCTTCTCTGTCCAGCTCGTTGGCTACAAAGTACTGGTCTAGCCATTCGACTAGGCTTCCCAGTCCTCACCCTCCGAGAACTTCTCCAGGATGCCCACAGTTTGCTGCATCTTTGCGTTGGATTCATATTCTCGTCGCCAGCTATTGTGTTCCTAACACAGATGAGGCTGCACACAGGGAGGTTAAAGTAACAGTGACCTCAGTCTTTAATAAGACACTCCAGAGTGAGGAATAGACCTTAGGGGCCAGCTTATATGCAGTGCTCCCAAGGGATGAGCTCCCTGGTGGCAGAACATGGGAGTGCATGCTTTACAGATACACAACATTATCAAACACCTTTTGGAAGTCCACGTACACCACGTCAACCACATTGACCTCATCACCCCTCTGTTACCTCATCAAAAAATTCGATCAACTTAGTTAAACACGATTTGCCTTTAACAAATCCGTGCTGGCTTTCCTTAATTAATCCACACTTGTCCAAGTGACTCTTTAATTTTGTCCCTCATTATCGTTTCTAAAAGCCTTCCCACTACTGAGGTTAAACAGACTGGCCTGTAGTTGCTGGGTTTATGCTTGCACCCTTTTTTGAACAAGGGCATATCATTTGCAATTCTCCAGTCCTCTGGCACCGACCCCGTATCTATGGAGGATTGGAGATTATGGCCAGCACCTCTGCAATTTCCACCTTCACTTCCTTCAGCGTCCTAGGATGCATCCCATCCGGTCCTGGTAGCATTTACTTTAAGTACAGCCAGCCTTTCTAGTATCTCTATCAATTTTTATCCCATCCAGTATCACAACTACCTTCTCTTCCACTACGACGTTGGTAAAGACAGATGCAAAGTACTCATTTAGTACCTCAGCCATGCCCTCTGCCTCCAGGCGTAGGTCTCCATTTTGGTCCCTAATTGTCCCCACCCCTCTTACTACCTGTTTACTATTTATATAAGAACATAAGAAATAGGAGCAGGATTCAGATCCACTTTACTGCCTACTCCCCATAACCCTTTATTCCCTTATCTCCACCTTAAATATATTCAATGACCCAGCCTCCACAGCTCTCTGGGGCAGAGAATTCCATAGATTTACAACCCGCAGAGAAGAAATTCCTCCTCAACTCAGTTTTAAATGGGCGGCCCTTATGAGTGGAAGTATTCTCACTGCATCCACCTTGTTGAGCCCCCTCATTATCTTAGATGTTTCGATAAGATCACCTCTCATTTTTCTGAACTCCAATGTGTACAGGCCCAACCTACTCAACTTATCATGTCAATCCCCTCATCTCCGGAATCAACCTAGTGAACTTCTCTGAATTGCCTCCAATGCAAGTATATCCTTCTTTAAATACGGAGACCAAAACTGTACGCAATACTTCAGGTGTGGCCTCACCAATACCCTGTACAGTTGTAGCAGGACTTCTCTGCTTTTATACTCTATCCCCCTTGCAATAATGGCCAACATTCCATTTGCCTTCCTGATGACTTGCTGTACCTGCATACTAACTTTTTGTGTTTCATGCACAAGGACCCTCGGGTCTCTCTTATACTGCAGCACTTTGCAATTTTTCTCCATTTAAATTATAATTTGCTTTTCTATTATTTCTGCCAAAGTGGATAACCTCACATTTTCCAACATTATATGCCATCTGCCAAATTTTTGCCTACTCACTTGGCCTGCCTATATCCCTTTGTAGATTATTTGTGTCATCCTTACAATTTGCTTTCCCACCCATCTTTGTATCATCAGCAAACTTGGCTACATTACACTCGGTCCCTTCATCCAAGTCATTAATATAGATTGTAGACAGTTGAGGCCCCAGCACCGATCCCTGCGGCACCCCATTAGTCACTGTTTGCCAATCGGAAATGACCCATTTATCCCGACTCTGTTTTCTGTTAGTTAGCCAATCCTCTATCCACGCTAATATATTACCCCCAACCCCGTGAGCTTTTATCTTGTGCAGTAACCTCTTATGTGGCACCTTATCGAATGCCTTCTGGAAATCCAAACACACCACATCCACTGGTTCCCCCTTATCCACCCTGCTCGTTACATCCTCAAAAAATTCCAGCAAATTTGTCAAACATGATTTCCCTTTCATAAAACCATTTTGACTCTGCTTGATTGAACTATGCTTTTCCAAATGTCCCGCTACTGCTTCCTTAATAATGGACTCCAGCATTTTCCCAACGACAGATGTTAGGCTAACTGGTCTATAGTTTCCTGCTTTCTGTCTGCCTCCTTTTTTAAACAGGGGCATTACATTTGTTTTTTTCTAAACCCTTGGGACCACCCCAGAATCCAGAGAATGTTGGTAGATTACAACCAATGCATCCACTATCTCTGCTGCCACTTCTCTTAAGATCCTAGATGCAAGCCATCAGGTCCAGGGGACTTGTCTGCCTTTAGTCCCATTATTTTATCGAGTACTACTTCTTTAGTGATTGTATTAAGTTCCTCCCTCCACTTAGCCCATTGATTATCCACTATTGGGATGTTTTTAGTGTCGTATAGATATGTGAAGAGAAAAAAATTAGTGAAGACAAATGTAGGTCCCTTGCAGTAAGAATCAGGTGAATTTATAATGGAGGACAAAGAAATGGCAGACCAGTTGAACAAATACTTTCCTTCTGTCTTCACGAAGGAAGACACAAATAACCTTCCGGAAATACTAGGGGACCAAGGGTCTAGTGAGAAGGAGGAACTGAAGGAAATCCTTATTAGTTGGGAAATTGTGTTAGGGACATTGATGGAATTGAAGGCCAATAAATCCCTGGGGCCTGATAGTCTGCATCCCAGAGTACTTAAGGAAGTAGCCCTAGAAATAGTGGATACATTGGTGATCATTTTCCAACAGTCTATCAACTCTGGATCAGTTCCTATGGACTGGAGGGTAGCTAATGTAACACCACTTTTTAAAAAAAAAAAGAGGGAGAGAGAAAACCGGTAATTATAGACCGGTTAGCCTGACATCAGTGGTGGGGAAAATGTTGGAATCAATTATTAAAGATGAAATAGCAGCACATTTGGAAAGCAGTGACAGGATCGGCCCAAGTCAGCATGGATTTATGAAAGGGAAATCATGTTTGACAAATCTTC
Organism: Pristiophorus japonicus; assembly: GCF_044704955.1. Lineage (NCBI taxonomy): Eukaryota > Metazoa > Chordata > Chondrichthyes > Pristiophoridae > Pristiophorus > Pristiophorus japonicus. Next base: position 111,883,401 of record NC_091991.1, on the reverse strand, counting down.
TAAAAAAAATTTGAGGATGTAACTAGCAGAGTGGACAAGGAAGAACCAGTGGATGTGGTATATTTGGACTTTCAAAAGGCTTTTGACAAGGTCCCACACAAGAGATTGGTGTGCAAAATTAAAGCACATGGTATTGTGGGTAATGTACTGATGTGGATAGTGAACTGGTTGGCAGACAGGAAGCAGAGAGTCGGGATAAATGAGTCCTTTTCAGAATGGCAGGCAGTGACTAGTGAGGTGCCACAGGGCTCAGTGCTGGGACCCCAGCTATTCACAATATACATCAATGATTTAGATGAAGGAATTGAGTAATATCTCCAAGTTTGCAGATGACACTAAGCTGGGTGGCAGTGTGAGCTGTGAGGAGGATTCTAAGAGGCAGCAGGGTGACTTGGACAGGTTAGGTGAGTGGGCAAATGCATGGCAGATGCTGTATAATGTGGATAAATGTGAGGTTATTCACTTTGGTGGCAAAAACCTGAAGGCAGAATATTATCTGAATGGTGGCAGATTAGGAAAAGGGGAGGTGCAACGAGACCTGGGTGTCATGGTACATCAGTCATTGAAAGTTAGTGTGCAGGTACAGCAGGCGGTGAAGGTCGCAAATGGTATGTTGGCCTTCATAGCAATATTTGAGTATAGGAGCAGGGAGGTCTTACTGCAGTTGTACAGGGCCTTGGTGAGGCCTCACCTGGAATATTGTGTTCAGTTTTGGTCTCCTAATCTGAGGAAGGATGTTCTTGCTATTGAGAGAGTGCAGCGAAGGTTCGTCACCAGACTGATTCCTGGGATGGCAGGCCTGACATATGAGGAGAGACTGGATCGACTGCCTGTATTCACTGGAGTTTAGAAGGATGAGAGGGGATCTCATAGAAACATAAAATTCTGACGGGGCTGGACAGGTTAGATCCAAAAAGAATGTTACCGATGTTGTGGAAGTCCAGAACCAGGGGACACAGTCTAAGGATAAGGGGTACGCCATTTACGACTGAGTTGAGGAGAAACTTCTTCACTCAGATAATTGTTAACCTGTGGAATTCTCTACTGCAGAGGGTGTTGATGCCAGTTCGTTGGATATATTCAAGAGGGAGTTAGATATGGCCCTAATGGCTAAAGGGATCAAGGGGTATGGAGAGAAAGCAGGAAAGGGGAACTGAGATGAATGATCAGCCATGATCTTATTGAATGCTGGTGCAGGCTCGAAGGGCCAAATGGCCTACTCCTGCACCTATTTTCTATGTTTCTACCATGAAGACAGATATAAAATATTTGTTCAAAGTCTCCCTCGTTATTAATTGCCCCGTCTCATCCTCTAAGGGACCAACATTTACATTAGCCACTCTTTTCCTTTTTATATACCTCTAGAAACTCTTACTATCTGTTTTTATATTTTGTGCTAGTTTACTTTCATAATCTATTTTCCCTTTCCTTACTATTTCTTTAGTTCCTTGTTGGCTTTTAAAATGTTCTCAATCTTCTGGCCTCCCACTAGTTTTGGCTAGTATGCTGTTGTTTTCAATTTGATACCCTCCTTTATTTCCTTAGATAGCCAAGGATGGTTATCCCTTCTCTTACAGTCCTCCTCATTGGAGTATGTTTTTGTTGAGAGTTATGAAATATCTCCTTAAATGTCCGCCATTGCTCATCAATTGTCCCACACTTTAATCTGCTTTCCCAGTCCACTTTAGCCAACTCTGCCTTCATACCTTTGTAGTTTCCTTTATTTAAGCTTAGGACACTGGTTTGAGATCCAACTTTCTCATCCTCCAACTGAATTTGAAATTCAACCATGTTATGGTCACTCATTCCAAGAGGATCCTTTACTGGGAGATTGTTCATTAATCCTACCAGATCTAAGATTTCCTGCTCCCTGGTTGGTTCTGCAACATACTGTTCAAGGAAACTAACCCGGATACACTCTATGAACTCTTCCTCAATGCCTATAGAAGACTTGGATTCCCGTTTATGTTAGCTGCCAATCGATTCTCATACTCTCTCTTTGCCCCTGTTATTTACTTTTTCACCTCCTCTCTGTACTTTCTATATTCAGCCTGATTCTCACTTGTATTCTCAACCTGACGTGTCATACGCCCCCTTTTTCTGCTTTGGAGGATGGTTCCCTGCATTTTTCCTGTCATGGTGCGGGTGATGCGCACATCCTTGCGATCCCCAGTCAACAAGCTCTCCGCTGGAGTGGAACTAAACTACAGAACCAGTGGGAACCTGCTCAACTCCGCCGTCCCGAGTCCAGGTCCAAGACCACCCCAACCTCTCGAGCTACAGTACGCGGACGACGCCTGCGTCTGCGCACATACAGAGGCTGAACTCCAGGACATAGTCGATGTATTTACTGAGGCGTACGAAAGCATGGGCCCTATGCTAAACATCCGTAAGACAAAGGTCCTCCATCGCACAGCACTTCCCCCCCCCCCCCCCCCCCCCCCCGCCAAACCCAGTCATCAAGATCCACGGCATAGCCCTGGAAACCGTGGACCACTTCCCATATCTCGGGAGCCTCCTATCAACAAGAGCAGGCAGAGATCCAACACTCCCTCCAGTGCGCCAGTGCAGCCTTCGGCCGCTTGAGGAAAAGAGTGTTTGAAGTCCAGGCCCTTAAATCTGACACCAAGCTCATGGTCTACAGGGCTGTAGTAATACTCGCCCTCCTGTACAGCTCAGAGACATGGACCATGTACAGCAGACACCTCAAGATGCTGGAGAAATAGTACCAACGATGTCTCCGCAAGACCCTACAAATCCCCTGGGAGGACAGGCGCACGAACATTAGTGTCCTCGTCCAGGCTAACATCCCCAGCATTGAAGCACTGACTACACTCGATCAGCTCTGCTGGGCAGACCACATAGTTCGCATGCCAGACACGCGACTCCCAAAGCAAGTGCTCTACTCGGAGCTCCTTCACGGAAACCGAGCCAAAGGTGAGCAGCGGAAATGTTACAAGGACACTCGAAGTCTCCCTGATGTGCGACATCCCCACCGACACCTGGGAGTCCCTGGCCCAAGACTGCCCTGAGTGGAGGAAGTGCATCCGGGAGGGTGCTGAGCACCTCGAGTCTCATCGCCGAAAGCATGCAGAAATCCAGCGCAGGCAGCGGAAGGAGCGTGTGGCAAACCAGACTCCCCGCCCACCCCTTCCCTCAACGACTATCTGTCCCACCTGTGACAGGGTCTGTGGCTCTCGTATTGGACTGTTCAGCCACCAAAGAACTCATTTCAGGAGTGGAAGCAAGTCTTCCTCGGTTCCGAGGGACTGCCTATGATTATGATGATGATTTTCTGCTTCAGCTTACTCTTTATCTCGTTCATCATCCAGGGAGCTCTGGCTTTAGTTGCCCTACCTTTCCCCCTCGTGGGAATGTGCCTCGACTGTACCCGAACCATCTCTTCTTTAAAGGCAGCCTATTGTTCGAATTCAGTTTTACCTGCCAACCTTTGATTCCAATTTACTTGGGCCAGATCCGTTCTCAATCCACTGAAATTGGACTTTCTCCAATGAAGTATTTTTACTCCAGATTGTCCCCTGTCTTTTACCATAGCTCATCTAAACCTTCTGATACTATGATACTGTTCCCTAAATGTTTCCCTACTGACACTTGCTCCACTTGATCTACCTCATTCAGTTGGTGGTCTATAGTATACACCGAGCGTGTAATGGTACCTCTTTTGTTAACTGTAACCAAATAGATTCTGTCGTTGACCCCCTCCAAGACACCCTCTCTCTCCCCAGCACTATAGTATTCGCCTTAACCCATGCTGCCACCCCACCTCCTTTCTTTCCTTCCCTAACTTTCCTGAACACCTTATATCCAGGAATATTTAGTACCCAATCCTGCCCTTTTTTGAGCCATTTAAGAGGAAGATAGACAATCACGTGAGGGAGAAAGGAATAGATGGATATGCTGATGGGGTGAGATGGGGAGGGTTGGGCCAAATGGCTTGTCTCTGTGCTGTAAACTCTAATAGCGCAAATTAAGGGTCCTCACTGTGAGAGCAGCCTGCTGGGCTGTGGAGGGGCAGTGGCCAGTGTGGTTATCAGTCTCCTGCAAAATTCAAGTCCTTGAATAAATGTGACCTCTTACTCTTCTGCAGCTGGTGACTCTTCTCAAGATGAGGCTGAAGATGATGCTAAGCAGATCACTGTAAGTGGGCCCACTTTCTTACCACCATAGGAATGCTTTATTTATAGAAGGGCAGCCTTTGCAAAAGAGTTTCCAACGAGCCTTTCCTTAGAATTGCACGTCATTTTTGTCACAATGGCAACTGAGTGGCGAGATTATGGTTTTGAGCACAAAAAATCTAGGCTGACACTCCCAGTACAACGCTGAGGGGAGTGCTGCAGTGTCGGAGGTGCCATCTTTCAGATGAGACGTTAAATCCCGTCTACTCTCTGACGTGGATGTCAAAGATCCCATAGCGCTATTTTGAAGAAGAGCAGGGGAGTTATCCCCGGTATCCTGGCCAATACTTATCCCTCAATCAACATAATAAAAAAAAAACAGATCTGGTCGTTATCACATTGCTATTTGTGGGATCTTACTGTGTGCAAATTGCTGCCGCGTTTCCCACATTACAACAGTGACTACACTCTCTAAGTACTTCATTGGCTGTGAAGCGTTTTGAGATGTCCGGTGGTCATGAAAGATGCTATATAAATGCAAGTCATTCTTTCTTTACCTCATTGTCTTTTACCCTCTGGTTATTCAGACTTCTTTCTAAAGCAGTGCCATATTAAAGGGTTCTCGTAAATGAGGTGAAGGCACCCTCCAAATCCTCCATGTAAACAGTGACTGCACTTCAAAAGTACTTGATTGGCTGTGAAGCACTTTGGGATGTCATGAGGGCGGGAAAGGCGCTATATAAATGCAAATTCATTCTCGCTTGTAGAGCAGAAGGTTTCATGTTTAATCCATAGTCTTGTTAACTGCTGGTGTCCCTGGGTAGTGAGGGGACAGAAGGGAATTCAGTTAGGGGTGGTGGTGCGGGGGGAGGTGGGAGGGATGAAGGGGCGTGTGGTAGGGGGGGGGGGGGGATGGCAGTGGGTGTGTGGAGGGCGAGCAAACAGTAGATGTGTGAGAGATCGCTGAGCTTGGGCATAAAGAAGCAAAGCTCAGTTAACGAATGGCCTCGGGCACTCGCTCGCACTCTCGCTCTCCCTCGCCCTCTCCCTCGCACTCTCCCTCGCCCTCTCCCTCGCCCTCTCCCTCGCACTCTCCCTCGCACTCTCCCTCGCACTCTCCCTCGCACTCTCCCTCGCACTCTCCCTCGCACTCTCCCTCGCACTCTCCCTCGCACTCTCCCTCGCACTCTCCCTCGCACTCTCCCTCGCACTCTCCCTCGCACTCTCCCTCGCACTCTCCCTCGCACTCTCCCTCGCACTCTCCCTCGCACTCTCCCTCGCACTCTCCCTCGCACTCTCCCTCGCACTCTCCCTCGCACTCTCCCTCGCACTCTCCCTCGCACTCTCCCTCGCACTCTCCCTCGCACTCTCCCTCGCGCTCTCCCTCGCGCTCTCCCTCGCGCTCTCCCTCGCGCTCTCCCTCGCGCTCTCCCTCGCGCTCTCCCTCGCGCTCTCCCTCGCGCTCTCCCTCGCGCTCTCCCTCGCACTCTCCCTCGCACGCTCGCTCGCCCTCGCGCGCTCGCCCTCGCGCGCTCGCCCTCGCGCTCTCGCCCGCGCACACCGCACACAGCCACACAGGTGGGCTTGGGTTTGGCTCCCCTTTAGGGTAACGCCCCACCATTGGTGGGTGTTCCTTCAGCTGCCTGGGCTCCTAGCTCTGGGACTCCCTCCCTAATTCACCGCGCCTCTACCTCTCCTCCTTTAAGGTGCTCCTTAAAACCTACCTCTTTGACTAAGCTTTTGGCCACCTGTCCTAATGTATCGTTATGTGGCTTGGTGTCATATTTTGTTTGGTAAAGCTCCTGTGAAGCACGCTGGTACATTTCATTACATTAAAGTCACTATCTAACTGCAAGTTGTCATGTGTGTGATCAATAACTTGCTGTTTTATAAATGATTGTGTTAAGATATCAGACTGAAATATCCTACATTTATCGCGTTTTCCTAATGCTGCTGAGCTTTTGGATATTTAAGGTGTGTTTATTGTGTGATCTGTTGCAATTCTGAACTTAGTTATGTCTATAACCCAGAAATGTCTGTATAACGTTGTCTTTAGGTGCGTTTCTCACGTCCCGAGAGTGAACAAGCTCGGCAGCGCCGTATCCAGTCTTATGAGTTCTTGCAGAAGAAACAGGCGGAAGAGCCCTGGTATTACCTCCATTACTGTGGCGTGAAGGTACGGTAAATGATTCCAGTCCCCGGCAGCCTTACAGATGCTGCATCCTCTCAGTGTAGAGACAGCGGCCCAAGACTTTCAAATGTACTCTTGCTGTTAGAAACTTGCATTCCCCCTCCCTTAATTTTACTTTAGTTTAGCAAGACTTACTTGGGATGTTCTTGTCGCCTAAACATGATTGAATTCCATTTTACGGATAGAATTTAATGGAAGTGGCCAATAATAGTGTACAGGGAAAGAGAATTCTGCCCCAGTTTCCCCGTTCCATTTGTTCTACCTGTACCCTGGTTGATTTTAATTGGTTCCCGAATGTGATAATTCTACTTGCCTCTGTTTGCCAAACTATTGGCCCCCGATCTTTCGAAATTGTGCGAGATTGACAGTGTGAACGTGGTTAACGCCTGCATAAAATCGTCAGCCTGCTACCCCTTGGCAGGAGAGTGGTGGGAGTGGCGGGACTATGATCCCGTTCATAAATCCTAAGCCAGAATGCCAGCACTGCTCGGTGGAGCTGTGGAGTTCTCTGGGGGCTGAGGCGAAGAGACACTTCAGAGGCAGAAAGCTTCAGCTGGGCGGGGTCCTCTGCTGTGCCCCTCCTGGGGGCATGGGTAAATTTCGGAGTCCAACAAGCCCAAGTCGCTGTCGAGTACCCCTCCATTTCCACCATAAGAAATAGGAGCAGGAGCAGGCCATACGGCCCCTCGAGCCTGCTCCGCCATTTTATACGATCATGGCTGATCCGATCATGGACTCAGCTCCACTTCCCCGCCAACTCCCCATAACCCCTTATCCCCTTATCGTTTAAAAAAACTGTCTCTTTCTGTCTTAAATTTATTCAGTGACCCAGCTTCCAAAGCTCTCTAAGGCAGTGAATTCCACAGATTCACAACCCTCAGAGAAGAAATTTCTCCTCATCTCAGTTTTAAATGAGATCACCTTATTCTAAGATCATGCCCCTCTAGTTCTAGTCTCCTCCACGAGTGGAAACATCCTCTCTCTATCCACCCTGTAAAGCCCCCTCATAATCTTCTACGTTTCGATAAGATCACCTCTCATTCTTCTGAATTCCAATGAGTATATGCCCAACCTCAACCTTTCCTCATAAGTCAACCCCCTCATCTCCAGAATCAACCTAGTGAACCTTCTCTGAACTGCCTCCAAAGCAAGTATATCCTTTTGTAAATATGGAAACCAAAACTGCACGCAGTATTCCAGGTGTGGCCTCACCAATAACCTGTACAACTGTAGCAAGACTTCCCTGCTTTTATACTCCATCCCCTTTGCAATAAAGACCAAGATACTATCCTTTTGTGTTTCATGCACAAGTACCCTCACTTGGGGTCAGTTGCTCAAACCCCCTCTCCCGATGGAAATAGACTAAGGGGGAGATTTGGTAACCCGTGCTCCCGCTGCATATGTAATTCAGACTCCTCTCCAAATAGATTCTGCTACACTTTGAAACTGAGCGAACGCCAGTGAGTGTAAGGGTTGGATAGATGCTGTGATTGGGAGCAGTCACGATTGAGTTATTTCATCTCTGAATAGCCCCTGTTGGAGTACGACTGCTGATAGCTGTGCTGACATACATCTGTCTCTGCCTCACTCTCTGTTCATTTCTCCTTCAGCAATCAGATTGTCCAGATCTACTTTAATAACTTTGTGCCATTAATATTAAATTCCTGAAATTACTTCAGAATCCATTTAACCGCGCAATAAATATTTAACATGGGCACTGATGGTACACTTGCACGGTAATTTAAAGTGGCAGGCCAGCTCCTGCTCCCAGCACACGCTCCGTCATTATGGGCTGCATATTTTCTGTGAAAGTAGCAAATATTTTCATTGTAAAATGTAGCCAGTTCAATATAGTAAATTAACATCAATAAGTACTTCCCGGTATCTTTGACATGGCATTGTGTGGTCTAACCGTGTTGTGTTGTGCAGTTAGAACTGGGCACAAGAGGGCAGTGTTTCCTGTGTATGATGGACATAAAAGGTATAACATTCTGAGGGGGATTGAAAGGGTAGATGCAAAGAGGATATTTCTCCTCGTGGGGGAATCTAGAACTAGGGGGCACAGTTTCAGAATAAGGGGACGCCCATTTAAAACAGAGATGAGGAGGATCGTGAATCTTTGGAATTCTCTACCCCAGAGAGCTGTGGATGCTGGGTCATTGAATATATTTAAGAAATGATGAGGGAGTCAAGGGTTACAGGGAACTGGCAGGGAAATGGAGTTGAGGCCAAGATCAGATCAGCCATGATCTTATTGAATAGGCTCAAGGGGCCAAATGGCCTACTCCTGCTCCTTTTCTTATGTTCTTATAAGGGGGCAGTGTTTCCTGTGAGAGCTGGGTTACTGATGATGTGTGTGTTGTGTATACAGGACAGTCGGTCTGAGCACGAGCGACAATATCTCTTCAGTCAGCTGGCTGGCATGGTGGAGACGACCGAACTAACCAAATCCCCAAGGTATGAGCTGGCATCCGCGAAGATCACTTTACTGAAGTATAGATGGTATCGCTTCATCGCAGACCCCGATAAAACAAGTTCTCTTTAATGTGTTCAAACACAAAATACTGTGGGTGCTGGAAAACACTCAGCAGGTCAGGCAGCATCTGTGAAGAGAAAGAAGTAGAGTTACCGTTTCAGGTCGGTGACCTTTCATTAGAACTTTTGGAGATTGAACAGTCTTTAGGAAAGTACAGAGGCAGTGAGGGGGGGGAGGGGGGAACAATGGGTAAGGTCAGAGCAGTCCCACCAAACATCATTTGCCAGCCTGAAACTCACTGCTGTGTGGAGGAGAGAGCTGGCAAGTGTCTCTTTACAAGGGGCTGAGAATTGGAGGGAGCAGCGGTCCACAAACTATTTATCGAACTTCCTGGCAGATAACCTGGAACCAGGTAGCATGCAAGTTGTGCAGGGCCTGGGAGGAGTCAGGACAGAAAACCCAACCTCTCAAAAACACCCAACAAACTCATCATTATCATAGGCGATCCCTCGAAATCGAGGAAGACTTGCTCCCACTCTCAAAGTGAATTCTCAGGTGACTGAACAGTCAAATACAGGAATTACAGTCTCTGTCACAGGTGGGACAGACAGTGGTTGAAGGACAGGGTGGGCGGGACTGGTTTGCCGCACACTCCTTCCGCTGCCTACGCTTGCTTTCTGCACGCTCTCGGCGACGAGACTCGAGGTGCTCAGCGCCCTTCTGGGTGCACTTCCTCTACTTAGGGCGGTCTTTGGCCAGGAACTCCCAGGTGTCGGTGGGGATGTTGCACTTTATCACGGAGGCTTTGAGGGTGTCCTTGAAATGTTTCCTCTGCCCACCTGGGGCTCGCTTGGCGTGTAGGAGTTCTGAGTAGAGCGCTTGCTTTGGGAATCTTGTGTCGGGCATGCGGACGATGTGGTCCGCCCAACGGAGCTGGTCGAGTGTGGTCAGTGCTTCGATTCTGGGGATGTTGGTCTGATCGAGGTCCAACAAACTACCCATTTGGTAACACTGCATTATGAATCAGCCTGTAAGATGTATCTCTAGTTGAACTCCCTCCTTACTAGGATTTTATTCCTCCTGTTCTTAAGGTGCCAAATCTTGCTGCAGGAGCTATTGACAAATGCGTTTAACGCCCTCTTGAAGAACTGGATGGAATCGGTCCGCACCCTCACCCTCGGAGTACTCATACAGGTCGATGGCCCTCTATAAAATGTGGAACTTCCACATCACCTACCTCACTCCCTACTTCCTTAGTTTAAATGGCCCTGACCATGTCACCTCAAACAAACTAGCCTCCTGGTTATCAATAACCTTAATCCGATCTCCTCTAAAGTCTACACTTCTGTACTGAATCCAAAGCCCCGTGTAACCCTATTATAGTGGCCCTATTTTAATAGCCCAGGACCCTGTTTGTGTTGGTTGCTGGCACCCAGCTTGGATCCATTAGGGAGTGACCACTCCCAAGACTCTCTTCCTGTTACCTTTAATGTACAAACCCACATGTTATAGTCCTGCAATCGGACCCCATTGCGGAGCAGCCCAGCCTTTAGCCAACTTGTGTTCCATCTCGCAATATTCCCCTTCATAGAATCATAGATATTTACAGCACAGAAGGAGGCCATTTCGGTCCATCGTGTCTGCACCAGCCGACAAAGAGCTGTCCAGCCTAATCCCACTTTCCAGCTCCAGGTCAGTAACCCTGTAGGTTACAGCACTTCAGGTGCACATCTAAGTACTTTTAAATGTGATGAGGGTTTCTGCCTCTACCACCCTTTCAGGCAGTGAGTTCCAGATCCCCACCACCCTCTAGGTGAAGACATTTCCCCTCAAATCTCCTCTAAACCTCCTACCATCTATGCCCCCTGGTTGTTGACCCCTCTGTGAAGGAAAATAGGTACATAAGAACATAGAACATAAGAAATAGGAGCAGGAGTAGGCCATTTGGTCCCTCGAGCCTGCTCAGCCATTTAATATAATCATGACTGATCTGATCTTGGCCTCAACTCCACTTCCCTGCCCGGTCCCCATAAACCCATGACTCCCTTATCGTTCAAAAATCTGTCTATCTCCACCTTAAAAATATATCGTACGTCCTATCCACTCTATCCAGGCCCCTTATAATGTTATACACCTCAATCAGGTCTCCCCTCAGCCTCCTCTGTTCCAAAGAGAACAACCCCAGGCTATCCAATCTTTCCTCACAGATAAAATTCTCCATTCCAGGCAAAATCCTCGTAAATCTCCTCTGTACCCTCTCCAGTGCAATCACATCTTTCCTGAAATGGGGTGACCAGAACTGCACGTAGTGCTCCAGCTGTTGAAACCACAAGGGTCGATTTTAGCCTCTAGTGTGGTCGTTTTTTTTTTTAAATACGGGTAAATGGATCTACTGGATCTGCCTGATCCACCTAGTAATCTGTTCATTTATTGGGACCAGGTTTGGCAAAAAGGCTTTTGCTCTCCGAAGCCCCGTTGTGTATCAAGCTCGGGTATTGCGAGAGCTGATAGTATAAATGCAAGTCTTTCCTTGTATTCATAGTGTTTCCTCTCCTTTTTGCAGTGAGTATTTGTCCATGTTAATGCCTCCAGTTGAAGAAGAGGAATCGTAAGTTGACTGATTTCCTTCACATCCTAGACCTGTTGCCTTAAACCCAAATTGGAATATAATGTGGGCTTTGTTCAAGAGCTCTCGTTGATTTTCATTAGTCTGTGATTACAGGTAAAGGTGTGTTGTCCAGAGTTCCAGCTGCATTGACTGTTTGTCCCCTGTGTTTCAGTAAGGTGCCTCTGGCCCCCAGCAACGTGCTGTCCATGGCCCAGCTCCGGACCCTGCCCCTCGCAGATCAGGTCAAGACTCTGATGAAGAACGGTGAGCGGATTTTGAACCATCTTGGGATGAGTGTCCTTTCTCGCATTGCTCCACATGTTCATGTCCACACCTGGCCGGCCTCCCATCTTCCACCCTCCGTAAACTTTAGTTCATCCAAACCTTGGCTGTCCCGTGGCCTAACTCGCACCGAGTCCTATCCACCCCTGAGCTCGCTGACCTACATTGGCTCCCGATCCGGCCACACCTCGATTTAAAAAAAATTCTTAGCCGCCTTAAATCCCTCTATAGCCTTGTCCCTCCCTATCTCTGAAACTTCCTCCAGCCCCACAACCCTCCAAGATATCTGAGCTCCTCTAATTCTGGCCTCTTGCACACCTCTGATTTTAATCGCTCAACCATTGGTGGCCGTGCCTTCAGCTGCCAAGACCCTAAGCTCTGGAATTCCCTCACTAAACACCTCTACCTCTCTCCTACTCCTTTAAAAAGCTCCTTAAAACCCACCTCTTTGACCAAACTTTTTGTCACCTGTCCTAATATCTCCTTATGTGGCTCGGCGTCCAATTCTGTTTGCTAAAGCTCCTGTGAAGCGTCTTGGGGCATTTCACTACATTAAAGGCGCTATATAAATACAAGTTGTTGTAGTGGTGAGCTGATATGGGGCAATGTTTTTACAAATGTGCCCACCTGGCATGGAGCCTCAAGTGCTGGGACATCACAGTGGCGCTCCCTGTGGGCGAGACTGCCACTGTAAAATTCACCCCACAGTGTTCGATTTGAGTTTTGTCCAAGTGATAGGAGGTTTGTTTTTTGTAGAAATACACTAGTAAAACGTCTAAAACGTCAGCCACAGTCAATTTATTGTATATCATGGGCCGGTCCGACCTGTGTGGGAACACCACCGCAGGTCAGGGCTATAAATACAGCTGGTGCACCAGGCCCTGGAACACCGTGGCGGAGGTGCGGCGAATGAGAGTACAGGGCCCAGAAGAGCTGAGAGCCCAGGGGCAGCACGAGCCAGCCCACACTGTGATATGTGCGAACTAGATCCAGTCGTCCTGGTTAACCATTGCCACTGGATAAAGGCCTAGCTCTGTCAAGCCCGTGTGGTGGCTGGTGTGCAACGGTCACCACAAGTTTAAAAAATCCATACACAGGCCTCTTCCACCCCCTCAATTGGAGTTCAGGACTGGAACATCGGGTCCTTCATTGAAACACCTGTGAACTCATGTGGAAGCAAGTCATCCTTGTTCGAGGGACCGCCTATGATGATGATGATGATGATGATTGTATAAGGGCTTTTAATGTACAAGGTAGAGAGAAACCTGTGTTCCTAATGAGCTTCTTTGCTTTTTTCTCCCAGTGAAAGTTGTGCAGTTTGCAAATCTGATGGGTCTGCTCGGATCAGGAGTCGATTCCACGGCAGTTCTGCGTTGTATTCAGCAAGTGGCCATGTTAGTTCAGGGATGCTGGGTCGTTAAAAGGTACGCACTGAGGATATTCTCCAGCTGTTTATTCAACACGAGATTCCCTTTGTCAAATGCAAGTTCGTGGCCAACCAATCATGGCCTCCTTTGAACCAGAATCTACCAATGGAGGAGCAGGGTTTGTTTTATAAAAACCCTTAGTTTCCAGTCACCTTTATTCTCCCCCACTCCCCGCCACTAAATTCTTTCAGTTCCCCCGAGATTTTCCCCTGGTGCTCAGTGCGGTGGTTTGAAGTTCTGATCCTGTACAGGTATTTTCAGCTTAACGACCTTATTAATTCTGTTAATGAGCTGTTGTATTTGCTTGATGGGTTCTTTGCTTAAGATTTCATAGCAACACATTGCTATTAAAAACTAGTTGGTTTATCAAAGGTTTAATGATCACACTACACATTACCAGTTCATCCACCAGGCTCACAATCACCTGCCTCATTGTGGACTCAACTGGCTGGGGATTTATTGAGTCTTGTGAACATCATGTGACTGGCTAAGCCGCTCCCAACTCAATAGCTCTACAACTCTTTTTGTAGAAAACAAATAATCAAGTGCCTCCTGGCTAAAAGGGTGGTGGGTGGGGGGCACACTCCAAAACTTTTCAAGTGCCCCTTTTTGTTTTGTATTTTTTTTTGAGATCACTAAAACACAAATTATACAAGTGCCTCCTGGCTAAAAGGCGGGGGGGGGGGGGGTCACTAAAACGGCAAATTAAACAAATTACATTTAGATATAAAATAAAATGAAAATTTGGTTGCCGGGGGTGACGATGCACTCCAGTCCCTCCGGCGCCCACCTCTCGCGGAAGGCCGCGAGAATACCGCGTGCTCCATCTCCAGGGACACCCTGGCTCGGATGTAACCGCGGAAGAGAGGCAGGCAGTCGGACTGAACAACCCCCTCGACCGCCGGCTGATGGCCCCCTTGGCCGTGCCCAGGAGCAGTCCTACGAGGAGGCCTTCGGACCTACCCGCTCCCCTCCGCACAGGGTATTCAAAGATCAGGGGTGTGGAACTGAAGTGCAACCAGAATTTGAGGAGCAGCCCCTTCAGATATTGGAAGAGGGGCTGCAACCTGACACGTTCAGTAAAAACATGGAACACGGACTCTTCCAGACTGCAGAAATTGCAGTTCTATAAACCTTTGAGGCATACATTACAGTTGTAAAGTTAATCACAAGGACTGGTTTTACAGCATTTTTTCAGGGGGCTTCTGTCTGCTATTAAACTCTTCAGACTGCCCTCCTGACTATTGTATGAGCTGTATTGGTGCAGTTTCCTTATTGTGATGTTTTGTACGTTTTTTTTCTTGTCTCCTAAGATGGCGCCTGATAGAACTGACACTTCATCTAGCAGACCGCTAAAAATAGGACTTTGTCTCACTGAAGTGTATCTTTTAACAATCACTGCATCTGCTCTGTCGTGGTCGATAGTTTAAACTTAAAGAATACGTGTAATGAGGGGGGATAATATGAGGCAGTTAAAATAACTTGTGCAATATATTTTGAAGTGGAAGGAGTGTTCCGTCACAATCCAAGCAGTGAGATTGAGAGTCTCATTGATTTGAGGTGTTGGTCTGGGAATACATTACATGGACGACATGTTATTAATCTGCAGTTAACAGTCTCCTCAGAGCCAGCTGCATTTGCTGTACTGTCTGGAGCTCCCTCACCAACTTGCCCCTACTGTTCCATCTTTAAACCCCGCCCCCCCCCCACAAAAAAAAATCTTACGGAGCATGTTTTCGCCCTCACTGCCTGCTCCGTGTCCGGTTCTTCAGTTTGAAACTCCTTGGGACATTTATGATTAAGACAGTAGAAATACAAGTGGCCGAGGGAACGGAGTCTGCACTGTCCATGGTTAAAGACCTGGAGAGGGCTGCAGCATTGTCACCTTAATGGATGCAGCGATCGAGGTCTTTGCAGAGTCCACAGAAAGCTGACTATGCGTAATCGCTGTTGGGGGTGAGGTCTGCTCGCTGCCCTTTAATGGTCCACAGTCCTGACCATAAAGGTCAACATTGCGGCTGTAAAAATCTGGTGTTTTCGGAGAGCAAAGCTGCCTGTGTCATGGGAACAGGAGGACGCCATTCAGCCCTTCGAGCCTGTTCCACCATTCAATTAGGTTATGGCTGATCTGTATCCTAACTACATCTACCTGCCTATAACCCTTAATACCCTTGTCTATCACAAATCTAACAATCTCAGTTTTGAAATTTTCTATTGACTCCCAGCCTCAACAGCTTTTTGGGGGAGAGAATTCCAGATTCCCACTGCCTTTTGTGTGAAGAAGTGCTTCCTGACATCACCCCTGAACGGCCTGGCTCTAATTTTAAGGTTATGCCCCCTTGTGCTGGACTCCTCCACCCCCCCCCCCACCCCCCCACCCACCAGAGGAAATAGCTTCTCTACCTATCCTACTAACTCCTTTAATCATCTTTCACACCTCGATTAGATCACCCCTTAGTCTTCCTGTGGAGGGATGTGATCGGGGCCCAGGAAAGGCGTGAGATCAGGGCCCAGGGGCAGCACGGACCAGCCCACACTGCGATATGTGTGCGCACTAGGTCCGTGCAGCAGAGCTGGTCTCCAGTCATCTTGGTTGATCCTTGCCACTGGACCAAGACCTGGCTCTGTCAAGCCCGTGTGGTGGCTGGTGTGCAATGGCCACCACACCTTAAAAAATCCACACACAGGCATCTTCCACCCTTCAGGATGTAGTTCGGGATCTGGAATATTAGGTCCTTCATTGAAACACCTGTGAACTCATCCCTTTTTTGCGCAGAAGCAAGTCATCCTCGCTTCGATGGACTGCCTATGTTGAGTCTTCTAGACTTGAGGGAATACAAGCCTAGTCTATGCAACCTGTCCTCATAATCCTTCCTTTAGTTTGCGATGTCATTAACCGTAAAGGAGCCGCTCGTGACTGGCTCAGCCCAAAGGGCTCTGGGAGTTTGCGATTGGAACCTGTTGACTGGACTGCTCAGGCGGATTGTGTAAGGGGCAAGATCCACCTCCTGCCAAACTCACTGCTTGGTTTTAGTTCTTTGAATATTTTTTTATATATATATATTTTTTTACTCATTAAACTAATCTACAGCTGTCTTTATTTGAACAGTGATGTGTTGTATCCAAAAGATAGCTGCAGCCCCCACAGTGGAGTTGCTGCCGAAGTGCTGTGCAGAGGAAGGGACTTTGCTGTAAGTAAGCAAACATTATACGAGCATTCACTTCTTCAAAGTTGAATGAATTAAAAAGAAAGACTGCATTTATATAGCGCCTTTTAAGGCCTCTGGATGTCCCAAAGCGCTTTACAGCCAGTGAAGTACCTTTTGAAGTGCAGTCACTAGTGTAATATAGGAAATGCGGCAGCCAATTTGCACACAGCAAGCTCCCACAAACAGCAATGAGACAAATGACCACATAATCTGTTTTTTTTAGTGATGTTGGGTGGGGGATAAATCTTAGCCCAGGACACCAGGATAACTCCCCTGCTCCTCTTCCAATAGTGCCATGGGATCTTTTACACCCATCTGAGAGAGCAGACCTCAGTTTAATGTGTCATCCGAAAGACGGCACCTCCGACAGTGCAGCACTCCCTCAGCACTGCACTGGGAATGTCAACCTGGATTATGTGCTCAAGGCTCTGGAGTGGGACTCAAACTCGGGCGAGAATGCTACCCACTGAGCCACGGCTGACATCTGATGAGGTCCGCAGTTGCTTTTGTAAGTTGACTGGTTCCTTTCCAGCTTTGGTTCTAAGTTCAATTTGAGTCATTGAGTTGAAGCAGAGCTGACAAGTCGAACTCGGATGCTGTTTTGTAGAGTGAACGATACAAGGTTGTAGGTTTATCTTTTGGTCAGCAGTCTGTTTTATTTTTTTTTAAAACAGGAAGTTGAAAAAATAAAAGCTGAGAGTGGGCTGTGTTTCCTGACTGCGTGGGTTGTGCAATAAAAGCATGGACTTGGAAAACTCGCTTGAGCCCATAATCCAGGCTGTCGCTCCCAGTGCAGTGCTGAGGGAACGCTGCACTGTCAGAGGGTGCCGTCTTTCAGATGAGACGTTAAACCAAGGTCTGTCTGCTCTCAGGTAGATGTAAAAGATCCTACGGCACAATTTTGAAGAAGAATAGGGGAGTTATCCCTGGTGTCCTGGCCAATATTTATTTCATAATCAACATCACAAAAAAAAACGATTATCTGGTCATTGTCACATTGCTGTCTGTGGGAGTTTACTGCACGCAAATTGCCACGTTTCCTACATTACAACAGTGACTACACTTCAAAAGTACTACATTGGCTGTAAAGCGCTTTAGGGCGTCCTGAGGTTGCGAAAGGCGCTATATAAATGCACATTTTTTTTTACTCTAGCTGTGAAGTGTCAAGTAATGCAGGAACTCTGCTTGTTTCCGTCTTTGCTGTGCATCTGAAAGGTCATCAGTGCTTTTTCAAAGAGTTCACTTTAAACGCTTGGCTTGTGATGTTCCAACATCAAAACAAACTTTAACTCAGTTCATAATCATTTCTTGAAGCTGGCCAGACTTGCCTGATCTTGTGTGAAGCAAATCACATACATTTGGTCTGGGAATGCCTGGATTTAAAATTCTCTTCCTTGTTTTCAAATCCCTCCATGGCCTTGCCCCTCCCTATCTCTAATCGCCTCCAGCCCCACAACCGCCTTCTCCCCCTCCCCCCCCCCCCCCCCCCCCCCAGAATCCGCATTCCTCTAATTCTGGCCTCTTGTGCATTCCCGATTTTAATCACTGCACCGTGCCTTCAGCTGCCTAAACTAAGTTCTGGAATTCCTTCCCTAAATCTCTCCGCCTCCTCAAGTTTTGCAATGTGTGCAGCATATTATTTTGTAATTTTTAATCATCTTTAATCATGCGGGACATGTTTGTCAATTGCCAACAACATCCATGTGATGGGTGCTTCCATCGGTGATGTGTTTATTTATCTCGCGCTGAGCTATACAATCTCACTGATTTGTACGGCAGGAGAGCAAATCGGCTGCTGAGATGGGAATGCAGTGGGCTCTGAGCTGGTTACAGAGCGATTCTGGGTGCATTGACTGAGTGTTTGTGAAACGTGCCAAGCAGGTGCACTCTGGTAAATGGTACATGCAGCAGAGGGAAGGACAGGCAGAAAACATGATCCCTTTCCAAGCCAAGACATTACATAGGATTACATCAGATATACGGCATAGAAACAGGCCATTCGACCCAACCAGTCCATGCCGGAGTTTATGCTCCACTCGAGCCTCCTCCCATCTTTCCTCATCTAAATCTATCAGCGTAACCCTCTATACCCTTCTCCCACATATGCTTGTCTAGCCTCTCCTTAAATTCAGCGATACTATTCACCTCAACCACTCCCTGTGGTAGCGAGTTCCACATTCTCACCACTCTCTGGGTAAAGAAGTTTCTTCTGAATTCCCCATTGGATTTCCTGGTGACTATCTTATATTGATGGCCTCTAGTTTTGCTCTTCCCCACAAAGAGTAATCATATCATAGGCAGTCCCTCGGAATCGAGGAAGACTTGCTTCCATTCTTAAAAATGAGTCCTTAGATGGCTGAACAGTCCAATACGAGAGCCACAGTCCCTGTCACAGGTGGAACAGTTTAGGGAAGGGGTTGGTAGGACTGGTTTGCCGCACGCTCTTTCTGCTGCCTGTGCTTGATTTCTGCATGCTCTCGGTGATGAGACTCAAGGAGCTCAGTGCCCTCCCGGATGCACTTCCTCCACTTTGGCCAGGGACTCCCAGGTGTCAGTGGGGATATTGCACTTTATCAGGGAGGCTTTGAGGGTGTCCATGTAACGTTTCCTCTGCCCATCTTTGTCTCATTTGCCGTAAAGGAGTTCCAAGTAGAGCGCTCTCTCTGTATCCACTCTATCAAAACTTTGCATAATTTTAAAGACCTCTATTAGGTCATCCCTCGGCCTTCTCTTTTCAAGAGAAAAGGGACCCAGCCTGTTCATCCTTTCTTGATACATTTCTTGTATCGTTGGAAGAGAGGTTTCTTCGCCGAGCTGAGTGAAACCCCCGGGGAGGGGGTGCAGTTGCCTGCCGAGCTGCTCAGCGGGGTATTTGGTGACTGGTTATACAACCCGCCAGAGCGAGCTGAGACGACATTCCGGTATTCCCAGCTCGGTGCCCTGTGCCAAAGCCAGCGGGTGCCACCTACAGATGGGAGCTGCCGAAGTTTGGGCTGCCTGTTCTCTGAATTTTGTTCGAAGGCAAATGTAGTGTTTGTTACAGCATGCCCCTCCTGCATTCCCCTTCAGGCATCGTTGTCGGAGAAGTTGCTGAGAAAGGGCTTGCAGTCGTCTCCTCTCCTGCACGTGCCAGAGTGCCTCCTGCTTGGGCACATTCCACAAACATTCCCAGAATCGCACTATAACCAACTCTGGCGTGAGAAGCATTGCGAGAGGCAGTCAATTCAACTTGCTACAAAATGTTGGCAACTTTAATCGCTTACGTATTGCTAAAGTAAAGAAAGCTCACCTTCGGTGTTTCATTGGAACAGGAGGAGGCCATTCAGCCCCTCGAGCCTGTTCCGCTATTCTAGTCGGTCATGGCTGATCTGCACCTCAACTCTATTTACCCACCTCTGCTCCATGTCCCTTGATACCTTCGGACAACAAAAATCTATTGATCGCCAGTCTTGAACATTTCAATTGACCCCCCCTCCCTCCCCCAGCATCCACGGCCTTTTTGGGGGAGATTTCACAAAAATATTGGCAAAGGTGCTTCCTGGCATCACTCCTGAATGGCCTGGATCTAATTTTCAAGTTGTACCCCCTTGTTCTGGACTTCCCCAGCAGAGGAAATAGTTTCTCTCCATCTACCCTAACAGATCGCCCCTCAATCTTCAAAACTCGAGGGAATACAAGCCACGTTTATGCAACCTGTCCTCATAATTTAACCCTCAAAGCCCAGCACCCTGTAAAACTGGAAAACTGAATTTAGAAGTTGAATTTTAATCAGACTTTTCCTTGTTCCTCCTGTTGTAGATGTGGAAATTTACACAGGATCTTTGGGTCGTCCGGAAAGAAATAGCTGCTGTGGTCAAGGTACGTAGTGTGACCAGAGATCAGGTAGCCTGTTTACCGGACTCACGCTGTACACCACACTCAGCTGGGCCGGTAATCCTTTCACTGATGTTTCACTTCGATTTTATTGGGGGAATAAACTAGGATTATAATAATCTGCAAATATCGTACTCCTTTTAACACTCGCTCGCGCGCACACTCTCAATACACAATTACGCGCGCACACTTGCACTCCGTCGCATGTGCACGCACGCATTCGCTCGCGCACTCACGGTCACAGTTATGCGCACGAGTGCTCGCAGTCATGCTCACACTTGTGATCGCTCGATCTCACTGGCGCTCGTGATCGCTCGATCTCAGTCGCATGACACGTACAAATACATACACACAAATATAGAGATATTTCTATAATGTGCATGCAGGTACAGATACACACCTACAAATTCTATGAAATATGTTCCAATTCTTGGTGCAAATATATAGTGTTTTGGAATTTTTGGGGAGATGAATGTATATTATTGAAATATTTACAATGTTCAACCTTTAGGATTGTAACTGTTGCCACAATGAACAGAAAGGGACCATCACTTTGCAATGAATTATACAATTTGTCATCTTAAAGATATAATTTAAAGATGTGTGAGGTTTACTGTTCATTTATATATAAAATATAGAATTCATTCACTCCGAGTTCCAAATTGGGTTTAGTGAGCCCCTGAACACGTGACGAAACAGCGTGTGTATCAATGAGTTTATAAAGCAGTGTTTAGTCATTCTAATGTGTAAAGCCTGGGATCCAGCCTCACCTCTCTTCCCCTTTGTTGATCAGCTCCCCCCTGAAGATGTGAAGGACTTCCTGGAGCAAATGGCTGTTCCGCGTGTCAACAAGGGCTGGGAGTTCCTGCTTTGCCACGACGCCAAGTTTGTGAAGAAGCATCCAGATGTTGTCCAGAGGCAGCACATGCTGTGGATGGGGATCCAGGCCAAGTAATTCAATGCCTCTCTGGTTTGGGGGGGGCTGCACTGCTGTCCGACTAGCCGCGAACGTGTCGGCACAGATTATACTGGCGCGGGTTGAACTGCTTGTCCAGAACCGATTTCTGAGGCGTTTTTTAACCGTTCAGTTTTACAGTAACACTGAAAGCTATTTTGGATGGGCTGGGGGTGGGGTCAGTCTGTCCGCTGCTTCTGAATGCAGGATATACAAAGGGAAACACAGCCGGCTTATCAGGGAAATGGAAGTTTTAAAAAAAAATGCCGTGAAGGAAAGGACACAGTGCACTTAATCTGGGACAGGCAGAGGAAAAGGAAGTAGTACTGAGTGTTGAGTTAAACATTGTTTCAAAGGGCCCGTATGCAAGCCTCCCATCTTTACATTAAGGGGCCAGTATACAAACTATCCATCTTTATTTTTTTAGCTGCCAGTGACTCACTCGGTTAGTGGGTTGGGCACAAGAGGAGCCCAGTGACTCACTGTCTGCCTTCAGTTTTATTATTTCCCCTCGCTGTCTGGGGGCCTCGAGCTGGCTCTGCCCGATCCCTCCCTGTCATAACACGACTGTGAAGCCCCATCCTCGCCAGCACACTGCTCCTGCTCCCCAGCACTCTGCCTTCCAGAGCTGCTTTGCACTGTACCGAGGTGATGATGTTGCTATGGTAACTCAACATAATCTGTGGCTAAGCTGTTAATGTGATCAGACTGTCTGTCACTCCACCCTCTCTGAGCCTCTAACACGATTCTGCATACTTCACATTATTGCCCTGCATTATTATAGCAAAGCTCATCGGTGTCTTTTCCATTCATTCTTTTTTCAATGCAAAAATAGGACGGTTATTTTTTTTTAAGTATACAATCGCATCTTGTACAAAGAGCCTTTCTGTGCAGATCTACCTAGTCACTGACTGGCTCATTCCTTCCCACAGCAGCACCATTGTAGCAGGCTATCGAATATCCGTGCGCACTTAGAGATCGTGGCTCATTCCCGGCTGATCTCAGTGGGCACGACGAGTAAATATTTTACCAAGAGAAAACTTGACAAAACCCCTGTTGCTTTAATCAACAGCTCTGTAATTAACAGCTCTTGGTGAGCCTTGCCCTTCTGATTTCGCTCTTCACTGTGCTGTCTGCTGCCACTCAATGAATGCGCCTTACACTGGAACTCCCTGGAATGCATTGGCTGCTATGCATTGTGTCGCAAAGACGGTTTTGCAATACATTCCAAGCTGCCTTGTTTGTGAGATATATTGGTGCTTGTAGAAGCTGTTCCCCCAGCCCCCCCCCCCCTCAGAATTACTGGTAAAGTCTGTCCCCTCAGAATTACTTACTTAACAGAATCCCTCCATTACAAAGTCTGAACAAGCTTGGTACAAGAGAGTTAGAAATAAATGTTCAAAGACCATGGTTGCTGAGAGAAGGAAATGAGCCAATTTGACAGCTTATTCCCTGTTCAATCTTACCAGAAATCTAATTTCGGACACGCTTCATTTTGTCTTTATTTTTAATTAATGGAGATCATTAGAACCTTTAGATTACTGAGCAGCTTTTGCTGACAGCAACTTCAGCCAATGCCTCCCTCGGCTAATTGCAGAGCCATGAGACGGTGACCTGGGCGAGTTACCTATTTAACCCCCGATAATGGGGGTGGGCTGCAGAATTAAACATGCACAGTGGGGCGGTGGGTTCCCAGATGTAACTATGCGGAACTTTCTCTCTCCGCAGGTTGGAGAAAGTGTACAATCTCTCCAAGGAAGATATGATGCCAAAGAAACCCGACTCTCAAGCAGGTAAAAATGTCAAGAAATGATCCGGCTTTTAATCACTAGCCGATTTAATTGACGGCAAATGCGGAAAGGACAGGACTTTCCTCCTTTAACTGAAAATAGTAAGCGCTTGCTGTAATCGTTACACTCAGCAACACTGGTCTACAGTGACCAGAAAATCCAGTCCCATTGTTGTTACAGGACCTTTAACATTTTTGGGATCGCACTTTGCAATTCTGCCCATTTTTCCCATAAATAACGTCCGTGATTACCTGTTCTGTACATTCCATCGATCACATTTGTTCAGTCCTTTAGTAGTGGAGTGCGATTTGGAAAAAGCACTTTATCTCAAATTTAATCCCAGATTTTTTAACATGTTTTCTGAATGAAGGAGCATAGCACTCCTCTGGGTTTTCTGATTGGTTCATGCTGCAGTCTCCAGCTTGGCAGCATCCAATTGTGGAACCAAAGGCACCTCTTGCACAGACTGAGTAAAGGTGACACCAATTAAAGACATCTCTGTGAAAACGCCTCGCCGCACAGCCAGTGCCACCGGGAGGAGGGTACCCCAGCGGGCACTGTGGGTGAGGGGGCGATGTCTACGGCACGGCCTCTGGCCGCTCTTTACTCCCCCCCCCCCCCCCCCCCCCCCCCCCCCGGATCTCGTGCATCGCCGTGACAGAAGCCTAAAAGGAACACAAGGATAGTATGCAGGTACAGCAAGTGATCAGGAAGGCCAGTGGAATCTTGGCCTTTATTGCAAAGGGGATGGAGTATAAAAGCAGGAGAGTCTTGCTACAGTTATACAGGGTATTGGTGAGGCCACACCTGGAATACTGCGTGCAGTTTTGGTTTCCATATTTACGAAAGGATATACTTGCTTTGGAGGCAGTTCAGAGAAGGTTCACTAGGTTGATTCCGGAGATGAGAGGGTTGACTTATGAGGAAAGGTTGAGTAGGTTGGGCCTCTACTCATTGGAATTCAAAAGAATGAGAGGTGATCTAATTGAAACGTATAAGATTATGAGGGGGCTTGACAAGGTGAATGCAGAGAGGATGTTTCCACTGAATGGGGGAGATTAGAACTAGAGGGCATAATCTTAGAATAAGGGGCCGCCTATTTAAAACAGATGAGGAGAAATTTATTCTCTGAGGGTTGTAAATCTAAGGAATTTGCTGCCTCAGAGAGCTGTGGAAGCTGGGACATTGAATAAATTTAAGACAGAAATAGACAGTTTCTTGAACAACAGGGGGATAAGTGGTTATGGGGAGCAGGCAGGGAAGTGGAGCTGAGTCCATGATCAGATCAGCCGTAATCTTATTGAATGGCGGAGCAGGCTCGAGGGGCCGTATGGCCTACTCCTGCTCCTATTTCTTATGTTCTTATGTTAAACCCAAGAGACGGTTGCTGCCCGCTTCTGGCCTCCTTTGGGGAGTGGTGGGGGGCAATCGCCTCAAAAATGGGCACAAAATAAGCCCAAAAGAACTGGTGTATGTGTATTGGGCACACACAAGAAACCAAGTCACATGCACCATGTACGCTATTGTGTTTTAGTGAGAACAATTCACTCTTTCTGAATTGACACAATGGTGAGAAATAAACGTGCGCAAATTAAAGTGTTGCTCCACTTTTTAATTACTAATTGAAATTGGTAGCTGAGCTGTACGGGAAAGCCCCATATTCTGTGCCCAGTCCGTGGGGAGTTAGCAGATATCGGCCAAGGTAGAGGTAGCGGACTCTGTGACTGTGTCGCTGGGCTGGGAGGGGGGAGAATCGCTCGTCCCAGATTATTGTCCGGTGACTCCGGCTAGGAAATGCACGCCGTCAATGGGTGCGGAAACGTTCGGCTCGGCTGTGCTTTCCCTACGGCCAACGTCTTTTACGGGAAAACGGGCAGAATTGCAAAGTGATCCCAAAAATGTTAAGTAAAAGCCCCGTAACTCCCTGTAATATTTTTCGAGGCTCAGGCTCACGTGTGAGTAATGGGTACTTGGGCAAAGGGACAGCATACTAGTGGAATTGTGTCCCAACAAGGGCTTAAGAGGAGGAACTATGAAACGGAAAGTGAGATCTGTGTAATTTTAATCAGTATGTGAACATCAAGAGTATTGTGCACAGTTCCGGTCTCCATATTGCAAAAAGGATATAGAGGCACTGGAGAGGGTGCAAAAGGTTTTACGACGCTGATACCAGAACTTGTTCTAACAATCAGGAAAGGATAAACCGGTTGGGGCTCATTTCTCTAGAAAAGGGAAGGATGATAGAAGTCCTTAAGATTCTGTTAGGGTAGATGTAGAGATGTTTCCACTTGTGGGGGAGACCAGAACTAGGGGCATTCTCCCCTTAGGCAGTCTCCCGGAGTCGAGGATGACTTGCTTCCACACTAAAATGAGTTCTCAGATGACTGCCAGGTGCCGAACTTCATTTTAAAGGGTGGAAGATGCCTGTGCATGAATTCTTTTAACGTGGGGTGGCCATTGCACACCAGCCACCAAATGGGCTTGACAGAGCAAGGTCTTGGTCCAATGGCAAGAGGATCCAAGACAATTGGAGACCAGGCTCTGCCGCATGGACCTAGCGCGCACGCACACACGCACGCACACACGCACACACACACACACACACACACACACACACACACACACACACACACACACACACACACACTGATACTGACCACCCCCAAACCCCTCTCGGGGCCTCTCCCCCTGGTTTTCAGAGATCGCAGTGTGGATGAGCGCATTAGTCTTGGAGTAGATTGCGAAATTGTCCATAAAATACATTAATATACGATAGTCACTAATAAATCCAATAGGAAATTCAGGAGAAACTTCTTTACCCAGAGAGTGGTTAGAATTTGGAACTCACTACCACAGGGAGTGGTTGAGGCGAATAGTATGGATGCATTTAAGGGAAGACTGGATAAACACATGAGGGAGAAAGGAATAGAAGGATACGTTGATGGTGTGGATCATAAACATGGGCATGGACCGGTTGGGCCAAATGGCCAGTTTCTGTGCTGTACAATTCTATGCAAGGCTTTCCGCAGCTTGTAATGTTTTTGTACAAAGAAAGAAAAAAGAAAGAAAGACTGATTTATATAGCGCCTTTCGCGACCACTGGACGTCCCAAAGCACTTTACAGCCAATGAAGTACTTTTGGCGTGTAATCACTGTTGTAATATGGGAAATGCAGCAGGCACATTGCGCACAGCAAGCTCCCACAAACAGCAATGTGATAATGACCAGATAATCTGTTTTAGTGATGTTGATTGAGGGATAAATATTGGGCAGGACACCAGGGATAACTCCCCTGCTCCTCTTCGAAATGGTGACGTGGGATTAATTGTCTTTGCTTGGTTCCGAGCAGCTTCGCCTGCGGTGCTGTGTGGGGAGCGGAGGGTGGCCGCCGCCAAAGAGCGAGCACGGGATAATCACGCCGCGATGGACAATGACTACCGGCGGCGCAAGTCGCCGCAGGGAGCGGCTGTGCGGGCTCCCGGGAGCGCCCCGCTCACCATCAGGATCAAGGAGGAGCCGCTGAGCGATGAGGAGTCCATGGACACGGCCTCGCGGCTGGGGGGCCAGGCGGCCAATGGGGTCCACTCGGACGAGAGCTCCCGCGACTCAGCGGACGGGCCGTCGCTCGCTCGCTATCCAGGCGAGGCCGTGGTGGCCAAGCTGAAGGAATTTGTGCGGGGGACGCTCAGGAAACACTATGTGCTCAGTTTAAGTGAGCTGAAGCGACTGTTTAACCTGCACTTGGCCAGTCTGCCCCCAGGGCACATCTTATTCAGCGGCATTTCCGACCGGATGCTGCAGGAGATGGTTTTGGACTGTGGATGCAAACAGATCTTGGTGCCTGTAAGTATCTATATATTGCGCTCTAAATATAATCAACTGCTGGCGAGTAGATTTGTGATAAGAGTTGTGTTATGCAGACATTGAGAAAGACTTGCATTTATATAGCGCCTTTCGCGACCACCGGCCGTCCCAAAGCGCTTTACAGCCAATGAAGTACTTTTGGAGTGTAGTCACTGTCGCGGCAGCCAACTTGCTCCCACAAACAGCAATGTGATAATGACCAAACAATCTGTTTTTGTTATGTTGATTGAGGGATAAATATTGGCCTCAGGACACCGGGGAGAACTCCCCTGCTCGTCTTCAAAATAGTGTCACGGGATCTTTTATGTCTACCCTACCTGAGAGTAGACGGGGTCTTTGTTTAATATCTCATCCGAAAAACGGAGAACATAGGAAACAGACAGAGAAAGCTAAGCGGAGATTTGATAGAGGTGTTTAAAATCATGAAGGGTTTAGATGAAGTAAATAAAAAAACTGTTTCCAATGGCTGACAGGTCGATGACCAGAGGGCAGAGAATTAGTGATTGGCAAAAGAACCAGAAGCGACATGAGGAAAATGACGTTTACATGACTGGTTAGGGTGTGGAATTCTCTGCCTGATAGCGCGGTGGATACAGATTCAATAGTAGCCTTCAAAAAGGAATTGGATAAATACTTAAAGGAAGAAAAATTGCAGGGATATGGGGGTGGGGAGGTGGGACTAATTGGGTTGCTCTTCGAAAGAGCGGGTGCAGACTCGATGGGCTGAATGGCGGGACTTCCCCTTGAGCCTGTTCCGCCATTCACTGAGATCACGGCTGATCTGTACCTCAGCTCCATCTGCCCACCTTGGTTACGTAACTCTTAATATCCTCGCCTGACCAAAATCTAGCACTCAGTTTTTGCATTTTCAGTTGGCTTTTGGGGCGGAGAGGGAGGAAGAAAGTTCAGACTTCCACTGCCTGTAAAGGTATCTTTTTTATGAGATGTGTCGATAAGAAGTTTGGATAGCAAGAAAGATCTTGCAATGTATAGTGCCTTGCACGTCCTCAGGACGTCCCAAGGCACTTTGCAGACAATTAATTATGAAGTGTAGTCACCGTTGTAACATAGGAAACGCAGCAGCCCATATGAGCACAGCAAGCACTCACAAACAGCGCTGTGATAAATGACCAGGTGATGTTTTTCTGGTGGTGATGGGGGGGGGCGCGTGGGTGATGATGGGGGGGGGGGGGCGCGTGGGTGGTGATGGGGGGGGGGGGGGGGGGCGCGTGGGTGGTGATGAGGGGGCGCGTGGGTGGTGATGAGGGGGCGCGTGGGTGGTGATGAGGGGGCGCGTGGGTGGTGATGAGGGGGCGCGTGGGTGGTGATGAGGGGGCGCGTGGGTGGTGATGAGGGGGCGCGTGGGTGGTGATGGGGGGGGGGCGCGTGGGTGGTGATGGGGGGGGGGCGTGGGTGGTGATGGGGGGGGCGCGTGGGTGGTGATGGGGGGGCGCGTGGGTGGTGATGGGGGGGCGCGTGGGTGATGATGGGGGGGCGCGTGGGTGGTGATGGGGGGGGCGCGTGGGTGGTGATGGGGGGGGCGCGTGGGTGGTGATGGGGGGGGCGCGTGGGTGGTGATGGGGGGGGCGCGTGGGTGGTGATGGGGGGGGCGCGTGGGTGGTGATGGGGGGCGCGTGGGTGGTGATGGGGGGCGCGTGGGTGGTGATGGGGGGCGCGTGGGTGGTGATGGGGGGCGCGTGGGTGGTGATGGGGGGCGCGTGGGTGGTGATGGGGGGGGGCGCGTGGGTGGTGATGGGGGGGCGCGTGGGTGGTGATGGGGGGGGGCGCGTGGGTGGTGATGGGGGGGGCGCGTGGGTGGTGATGGGGGGGCGCGTGGGTGGTGATGGGGGGCGCGTGGGTGGTGATGGGGGGGGCGCGTGGGTGGTGATGGGGGGGGCGCGTGGGTGGTGATGGGGGGGGCGCGTGGGTGGTGATGGGGGGGGCGCGTGGGTGGTGATGGGGGGGGCGCGTGGGTGGTGATGGGGGGGGCGCGTGGGTGGTGATGGGGGGGGCGCGTGGGTGGTGATGGGGGGGGCGCGTGGGTGGTGATGGGGGGGGCGCGTGGGTGGTGGGGGGGGCGCGTGGGTGGTGATGGGGGGGGGCGCGTGGGTGGTGATGGGGGGGGCGCGTGGGTGGTGATGGGGGGCGCGTGGGTGGTGATGGGGGGGGCGCGTGGGTGGTGATGGGGGGGGCGCGTGGGTGGTGATGGGGGGGGCGCGTGGGTGGTGATGGGGGGGGCGCGTGGGTGGTGATGGGGGGGGCGCGTGGGTGGTGATGGGGGGGGCGCGTGGGTGGTGATGGGGGGGCGCGTGGGTGGTGATGGGGGGGGGCGCGTGGGTGGTGATGGGGGGGGCGCGTGGGTGGTGATGGGGGGGGCGCGTGGGTGGTGATGGGGGGGGCGCGTGGGTGGTGATGGGGGGGGCGCGTGGGTGGTGATGGGGGGGGCGCGTGGGTGGTGATGGGGGGGGCGCGTGGGTGGTGATGGGGGGGCGCGTGGGTGGTGATGGGGGGTTGGGCGCGTGGGGAGTGATGGCGCGTGGGCGGTGATGGGGGGTGGGCGCGTGGGCGGTGATGGGGGGTGGGCGCGTGGGCGGTGATGGGGGGTGGGCGCGTGGGCGGTGATGGGGGGTGGGCGCGTGGGCGGTGATGGGGGGTGGGCGCGTGGGCGGTGATGGGAATCCAGTGTTGGTGGGTGGTGGCCCCGCATGTGGTGATGTGGGGCGCGAGGGTGGTGATGGGAATCCAGTGTTGGTGGGTGGTGATGGCAGGGGGGTGAGGGGGGAAACGATCTATGACGGGCCAGGTAACGGCTTCAGGGATGTGAAATCATTTTAAAGGGGATCTTTGCGCATTATTGCGGCTTAGCAGAGGAAACCAAAGCGAATGAGAATGTGAAGTCATGGCATTGTGCAGCACACATTTAGCACTGCTGCCATTTGACTGAACTGGAAAGAGTAGATTGGAGTGTGCCCGCCCAGAGTCTGCACAAGTGGCAGATTGCAGGTGTTAATCTCACGCTGTGTTGTCACACACTCACTTCCTCCTCGCTCGAGAGCCTGTCGGGGCAGAGAAGCACAGGGCTGTGTTTCCCCCGCCCGGCACTGCGTTTGAAGCAGTAACAAGTCTGGCGATCGGTGCTGTCGCGGGAGCTGCTTTTTAGGGTGTTCCATGTCAAAGTGTTTACCGGAATTTGGATAACCAGCTCCCGAAGTCACTGGGATTTCGGTAAAGTCTCTCCTCGCTGCATCTCATGAGGGTCTCTCCAGAAATGGAAGCGGTTACATTTATGCTCCCTTTACCTTTACCTGTATTGTTGTGCGATATCCCTCGAACAGCAACAGGTTCTCTATCAGATCCTAACATAGAAAGCATTTCCTATCATCATCTTCATCATAGACCGTCCCTCTGAATCAAGGAAGGCTTGCTTCCACTCCTAGCATGAGCTCTTACGTGGCTGTACAGCCCAATATGAGAACCACAGTCCCTGTCACAGGTGGGACAGACAGTTGTTGAGGGAAAGGGAGGGTGGGGAGTCTGGTTTGCCGCATGCTCCTTCCGCTGCCTGTGCTTGGTTTCTGCATGCTCTTGCCGATGAGACTCGAGGTGCTCAGCGCCCTCCCGGATGCTGTTCCTCCTCTTAGGGCGGTCTTTGGCCAGGGACTCCCAGGTGTCAGTGGGGATGTTGCACTTTATCAGGGAGGCTTTGAGGGTGTCCTTGTAACGTTTCCTCTGCCCACCTTTAGCTCGTTTGCCGTGGACGAGTTCCGAGTAGAGCGCTTGCTTTGGGAGTCTCGTGTCTGGCCTGCGAACTATGTGGCCTGCCCAACGGAGCTGATCGAGCGTGGTCAGTGCTTCAATGCTGGGGATGTTGGCCTGGTCGAGGACACTAATGTGGGTGTGTTTGTCCTTGCAGGGGATTTGTAGGATCTTGCAGAGACATCGTTGGTGGTATTTCTCCAGCAACTTGAGGTGTCTACTATACATGGTCCATGTCTCTGAGCCACATAGGAGGGCAGCCCTGTAGACTATGAGCTTGGTGACCGTTTTGAGGGTCTGGTCTTCAAACACTCTTTTCCTCAGGCGGCCGAAAGCTGCACTGGAGGCAATGTTGGATCTCGTCGTCAATGCCTGCTCTTGTTGATCAGAGGCTCCCGAGATATGGGAAATGGCCCACGTTATCCAGGGCTGCGCCGTGGATCTTGATGACTGGGGGGCAGTGCTGTGCAGCGAGGACAGGCTGGTGGAGGACCTTTGTCTTATGGGTGTTTAGCGTTCGACCCATGCTTCTGTATGCCTCAGTAAATATGTCGACTATGTCCTGGAGTTCAGTCTGTGTGTGTGCACAGACACATGTGTTACCCGTATACTGTAGCTCGGCGACAGAGATTGGGGTGGTCTCAACCTTCGCTGTCTCCAGGCCAGGTCCAAGACCAGCCCAAAGCATTTCCATAGCGCCTTTCACAACCTCAGGATGTCCCAAAGCACTTTGCAGCCTGTTGTTAAGTGCTCTTGTAGTGTAGTCATTTTGTAATGTAGGCAGCAAGCTCCCACAAATAGCAATGTGATGATGAGCAGATCACCTGTTTTTGTTACATTATTGGCCCCAGGACACAGGGGCGAACTCCCCTGCTCTTCTTCGAAATAGTGCCATGGGATCTTTGACTTTCACCTGAGAGATCAGACAGAGCCTCGGTTTAACGTCTCATCTGAAAGACGGCACCTCTGACAGTGAAGCACTCCCTCAGCACTGTACTGGGAGTGTCAGCCCAGATTTATGTGCTGAAGTTCCTGAAGTGGGACTTGAACCCACAACCTTCTGACTCAGAGGCGGGAGTGCTACCCACTGAGCCACAGCTGATGCCCTGGCTGGTTGTGGTTTAAATATAGATGATGCTTCAAATGTCTTGTGACAGCAGGTTCTGCAGTAAGTGCGGCAGTGGCTGAGCCTTACAGTCTGTGGGGCCTCCTCTGTATAATATCGAGCCCAATGGGATTTAAACCGAGTGATAATACAATACCACTCCTGCATTTCTTTGTCTCCAACATGGAGATTTTCCATTCAAGTGCCTCGGACTCCTCGTCAACCACCCTTGACTCACTCTCCTGCGCTCCTCCAACCTCGCAAAGTCCTGTAGCTTCTCCACTCCTGCTCTCACCAGACCCCCTCTGATCTAAGCTCCTGACCACTCCATGCTCCCCCTCAGCTCCGATCCGGTAACATACGTCCCTCGACCACTTTGGGAATTGTGGTCAATTCACTGGCATTGTACGTCAGGTTATAATAATAAAAATGGTCCCTCGTTCTCAATGTAAAGAAAAGTTAAATCTGCAGAATGACAGGAAACAGTTTAAGCGTAGGAACTGAACTATGGGTAGGCGATTACAAGATGAGAGATTATAGTAAGTTTGATATTTCAGCTATTCGGGTTAGATTGTGTGTGTGATCTGAGCCCAGTGTTGGTGAATCTCGGTTATTGTTACAGATCTGCATAGACCCTGTTAAATTATTGATGCTAATGGATGTGCTGAAGACTCGTGTGCTGATGACACAGTAACCCAAAGAAAGATTCTTAGTGAATAAATGCCTGCTGTGTTAGAATTGATGTTGATTTTTTAAATTGGATTCAAATTTCAATTAAAGTCCTTTTTAAATTTAATAAAACAGACATTCATAAGAACATAAGAATTAGGAGCAGGAGCAGGTCATTTGGCCCCTTGAGCCTGCTCCGCCATTTAATGAGATCACGGCTGATCTTCTACCTCACCTCACCTCAACTCCAATTTCCTGCACTATCCCCATATCCCTTGATTCCCTCAATACCCAAAAATCTACCGATCTCTGTCTTGAATATACTCAAAGACTGAGCCTCTACAGCCCTCTGGGTTAGAGTCAGCATGGAATGTAAGTTGTGAGGAGATGCAAAGAGACTTCAAGGGGATATAGACAGGCTAAGTGAGTGGGCAAGAACATGGCAAATGGAGAATGTGAGGTTATCCCACTTTAGTAGGAAAAATAGAAAAGCAGAGTATTTTTTTAAATGGTGAGAGATTGGGAAATGTTGGTGTTCAGAGAGACCTGGGTGTCCTTGTACACGAACCACAGAGAACTCCAGAGATTTACCACCCTCTGAGTGAAGAAATTTCTCCTCATCTCAGTCCTAAATGTCCAACCCCTTATTCTGAGTCTGTAACCCCTGGTTCTAGACTCCCCAGCCGGGGGGAAACATCCTCCCTACATCTACCCTGTCAAGCCCTGTGGGCTCGAACCCACACCTTTCCAACTTGACGAGAGGAACAGGGCGATGGGTGAAGAAGAAATGGGGGTGAACAATTTTATAGATATATGTCAGCGCCACCTAAAATATAGCCCTACCAAAGAGCCAGCACAATGGGCTGAATGGCCTCCTGTGCTAAAAGAAAAAGATTTACCAAAGAAAGGTCAATAGGCGGAAAAATTAAAGTTTAAAATTAAACAGAAGAGGGAATAAGAATCCTGAGGTGAGTGTAGGTAAAATGTTGGTGTGAAGTATGTTTGTGATTATGGGCAGTGTGTGATATTCCCAATGTTTGTTAGAGCTTGCATGAATTTGCCAGAAGTTTGAGGGTTAACCGAGTCCCAGGTAATTACTTCAATTCAAATGCAGCTTTAAGTCAGCCTAAACTTGCGTCATCATAGGCAGTCCCTCGAACCGAGGATGACTTGCTTCCACACCAAAAAAAAAGGATGAGTTCACAGGTGTTTCGAATGAAGAACCTGGTCTCCATCTCGAAGGGTGGAAGATGCCTGTGTGTGGATTTTTTTAACGTGGTGACTGTTGCACACCAGCCACCACACGGGCTTGACAGAGCTAGGTCTTGGTCCAGTGGCATGGATTACCCAAGACAACTGGAGACCAGCTTTGCTGCACGGACCTAGTGCGCGCACATATCACATTGTGGGCTGGCCCATGCTGGCCCTGTACTCACGCCTCCCCTAGGCCCCGATCACATCCCTCCACAGTCTCTCACAGCTCCTTGACATTTAATTTGGCACCTAAACTTGCACGTCAAGGCTGGTTACAGATGATTCAGCCTTGGACAAGTGACTAAAGACTTGTGAATGCGTGCCATTTGGAAATAATGGATTGAGCAGATAGTTGGGAGGCCATTATCTCCCAGCATCACACATACTTCGGGTCTTGACTGGGAATGCAGCTTGTGATTCAATGCAATTACCGAACCGAGCTTGTTAGAAAATTATTCTCGCCCAACACCTGTGGAATCATAGAAATTTACGGCGTGGAAGGAGGCCATTCGGCCCATTGTTTCTCTGCTGGCCGAAAAGGAGCCATCCAGCCTAATCCTGCTTTCCAGCTCTTGGTCCGTAGCCCTGTAGGTTATGGCATTTCAGCATCATAGGCAGTCCCTCGAAATCGAGGAAGACTTGCTTCCACTCCAAAACTGAGTTCTCAGGTGACTGAACAGTCCAATGTGGGAATTACAGTCTCTGTCACAGGTGGGACAGACCGTGGTTGAAGGAAAGGGTGGGTGGGGAGTCTGGTTTGCCACACGATGACTTCCACATCCAAGTACTTTTTAAATGCAGTAAGGGTTTCTGCCTCTACCACCCTTTCAGGCAGTAAGTTCCAGACCCCTACCACCCTCTGCATGAAATACGTTTTGCCTCAACTCCCCTCTAATCCTTCTACCAATTACTTTAAATCTATGCCCCCTGGTTATTGACCTCTCTGCTAAGTGCTGTTACAGAATTTAATTGGGATAAGTTGTTGTCCCAGAAGTCGGCTGTAAGTTTCCAAATCGTTGCGACGCATTAGGATAAGCTGCAGATATTGGCCCAGAAATTGCGGTCGGAGGCTTCTCACGGGCGGATGCCTCTGATCGCGAAAAAAATGACACACATACTTGGTGGTCCCGGAGGAATGAATGCTTGAAGCTATCATTAAGGAAGAAATAGTGGGACATCTAGATAGGAATAGTGCAATAGACGCAACATGGATTCATGAAGGGGAAATCATGTTTAACTAATTTACTGGAATTCTTTGAGGATATAACGAGCATGGTGGATAGAGGTGTACCGATGGATGTGGTGTATTTGGATTTCCAAAAGGCATTCAATAAGGTGCCACACAAAAGATTACTACAGAAGATAAAGGTACGCAGAGTCAGAGGAAATGTATTAGCATGGATAGAGAATTGGTTAACTAACAGAAAGCAGAGAGTCGGGATAAATGGGTCCTTTTCAGGTTGGCAATCGGTGGTTAATGGTGTGCCACAGGGATCGGTGCTGGGACCACAACTGTTTACAATATACATAGATGACCTGGAAGAGGGGACAGAGTGTAGTGAAACAAAATTTGCAGATGACACAAAGATTAGTGGGAAAGCGGGTTGTGTAGAGGACACAGAGAGGCTGCAAAGAGATTTAGATAGGTTAAGCGAATGGGCTAAAGTTTGGCAGATGGAATACAATGTCGGAAAATGTGAGGTCATCTACCTTGGGGGGAAAAAAACAGTAAAAGGGAATATTATTTGAATGGGGAGAAATTACAACATGCTGCGGTGCAGAGGGACCTGGGGGTCCTTGTGCATGAAACTCTTTGAGTCTACCTGCAAAACATAAAACATGTATCCGTGCCACCCGACCTGGATGACACTCCTTGTGCATGAATCCCAAAAAGTTAGTTTGCAGGTGCAGCAGGTAATCAGGAAGGCGAATGGAATGTTGGCCTTCATTGCGAGAGGGATGGAGTACAAAAGCAGGGAGTTCCTTCTGCAAATGTACAGGGTATTGGTGAGGTCGCACCTGGAGTACTGCGTGCAGTTTTGGTCACCTTACTTAAGGAAGGATATACTAGCTTTGGAGGGGGTACAGAGACGATTCACTAGGCTGATTCCGGAGATGAGGGGGTTACCTTATGATGATAGATTGAGTAGACTGGGTCTTTACTCATTGGAGTTCAGAAGGATGAGGGGTGATCTTATAGAAACATTTAAAATAATGAAAGGGATAGACAAGATAGAGGCAGAGAGGTTGTTTCCACTGGTCGGGGAGACTAGAACTAGGGGGCACAGCCTCAAAATACGGGGGAGCCAATTTAAAACCGTTGAGAAGGAATTTCTTCTCCCAGAGGGTTGTGAATCTGTGGAATTCTCTGCCCAAGGAAGCAGTTGAGGCTAGCTCATTGAATGTATTCAAATCACAGATAGATAGATTTTTAACTAATAAGGGAATTAAGGGTTATGGGGAGCGGGCGGGTAAGTGGAGCTGAGTCCACGGCCAGATCAGCCATAATCTTGTTGAATGGCGAAGCAGACTCGAGGGGCTAGATGGCCTACTCCTGTTCCTAATTCTTATGTTCTTATGTAAGGCCTAGATGCGCAGCCCAGTGCAGAGGCCCAAGTATCCCAGGAGCGTAAGCGCATCACTGGGATAGTGCCTGGACCGGATCACCAATCACAATTAAATATTTTCTCATTGATAATAATGGGGAGTAGTGTTTGTACCGAGCTCCCATTACCATGAATGTGAGTACCCACCCCCCAAACAAAGAAAACACAATTCCTAAATTAAAAAAAACACCTCGCTTATTTAACATTAATAGAAATTGAATTAAATT
This sequence comes from Pristiophorus japonicus, assembly GCF_044704955.1. Lineage (NCBI taxonomy): Eukaryota > Metazoa > Chordata > Chondrichthyes > Pristiophoridae > Pristiophorus > Pristiophorus japonicus. Next base: position 111,846,973 of record NC_091991.1, on the reverse strand, counting down.
AAATGTTTTAGAATAAAAAATATTTTTTTGAATTTTTAAAAATATGTTTTAATAGTGTTAAAAATAAACCTATATTAATGGACAGGGTTTTTAATATAAAAATTAGACAACATTTATTTTTCCTATCTTTTAAAACTCTTACGCTGGTAAAAGCAAGCCTGCTTTTACCAGGCTTAAGAGTTTTAAGGACATTCATTCGCTGGGCAGGAGTTGAGCAAGTAGCCCAACTCTCCGCCCGTGGAGGCCATTTACTTTTCCCATTTGTGTGATCTGTCAAAAGAAATTTTGAAAGATTGCAAGTGCTGGGTCTAGGCGCATGCGCAGTGCACAGTCTAAACCCGGAACTTGCGGGGCCTCCTTGGGTGCATACACATATCGTAGGCCCCCAGAGAGGCTGCAATTTATGGCCCAAAGAAAGCACCGGCTGTAACCTCTGCATTTTATACAGTATCCAGTGCTGTGTGTTTGGAATTGGGACTGAGGGAGTTCATGCTGCCGGTAATGTGACTGAGCGGATTCCCAGGCAGGGCAGCTATTTCAGCAGGAGTTTGGTCTGTGCCAGCAGGACCCTGTGGATACCTGCTCTGGCATACAGCTCCAGCGATGCTTTCTGCTTCTGCTACCATGATAATTGGCCATTCAGGGGACCGCAGCTGTCACTTAGCTTGTGCGATTAGATGCGGTGGAAGGGCCGAGACCAGCGGTAACACCTGCCCGGGCAGTGAATGATGCCAGCCTCTACAGGCAGTTCCTGCCCCCTGCAGAATCACTGCCGAGTCAGCCCCGAGCTTTGAACCGAGGAAGTGGAGAATCATTCACTCTGACAGCTTGAAACCTCCTGAGATCTGTTGTCAGGCTGAGAAGACACAAACTTGCCCAATGCCCAAGCTTGCCTTCCTCTACATCTTGTTTGAAAAAGCTGTCGTGTAGTTCTGTGTAGCTGCAGCAGCAACTGGTTCAAACTCTCTCACTGGCACACACTCTCTCACACATATATACACACACACACACACACACACACACACACACACACACACTCACGCGTGCGCACACGCAAAAACATTCACCCTCGCACGCAGTCGCGCTCACACACGCACCCCCTCACGTAAACACTCGCTCACGCACATTCTCGCACCCGCACCTTCGTACCCTCACCCTCGCATCCCATTGCGCTCGCACTCTCACGGCTAACGCACCGTGACCATGAAATTGGGGCAGAAAATCGGGCACGGTGATGCGAAATCACTGGTTCCGCTCCTGCACAGCACATCTGTCAGGCCCCGCACTAACCATCCACCACACTCATCCGAAAGACGGCTCTTCCGGCAGTGCGCACTCCCTCGGTATGCACTGGAGTCTCGGCCTGGGTTATGGGCTGCCTTGCCATGTCCTACGAATTTTTAGAAAATTGTGTGCTGTGTTTGCCGATGTAATGGCTGCCCTTCAAAAGTAATGAATTGGCTGCGATGTGCTTTGGGACATCCTGAGAAGGTGAAATGCTGTGTAACCAAGTTCTTTTGTCAAGCGAGGGATTGGGGGCACACTTCAACTTTACTTTTAATCGGTTTTGCATATATGGTCAGGTGTATTCCCAGACTTTGCAGGGCCGTTCATTCACACACTGCTATCAGCATCACCGAGAGTGTGGACGGAATTGTACATTGAGGGAATCGGAATAAAATGTTTACACTATGAATGCTTTTGTTTTGTTGAAAAATCTAAAACCGGATGGAACGTTACATTTGTCAGTGATATTAAGCAGTGAAATAGCAGAGCTCCCCAGTTATTTCCCTGGGTGAAGACTATAGCTGCCGCCTCCTGTAATTCCATTTGTGCAGTACGAGCTCCGTGGCCCAGTAAGCCTCATTAGCTGCGTACTGCCATCGGCTGCAGTGTGAAGCTCCCTGGTGTATTCTCAAAATGTAACGATTCAGACTGGTCACTCGACCAATTATGCAGGGCTCCAACTAACCGTGTGGATAAGTACATGAGGGAGAAAGGAATAAAAGGATATGCTGATGGGGCGAGATGAAGACAGGTGGGAGGAGGCTTGTGTGGAGCATAAACACCGGCGTAGAGCTGTTGGGCCCAGTGGCCTGTTTCTGTGCTGTGTACGTTCTGTGCAAGTATTGCAGCTTGCTTGTACAGGATGGGCCTGTTCGTAGCTTGCCATAACAGTGTATTGATGTGATGGGGCGTGTCGTCGTCATCATAGGCAGTCCCTCAGAATCGAGGAAGACTTGCTTCCACTCTCAAAATGAGTCCTTGGGTGGCTGAACAGTCCAATACGAGAACCACAGTCCCTGTCACAGGTGGGATATATAGGCGTTGAGGGAAGGGGAGGGTGGGACAGGTTTGCCGCACGCTCCTTCCGCTGCCTGCGCTTGATTTCTGCATGCTCTCGGCGTTGAGACTCTTAAGTGCTCAGCGCCCTCCCGGATGCACTTCCTCCACTTGGGGTGGTCTTTGGCCAGGGACTCCCAGGTGTCAGTGCGGATGTTGCACTTTATCAGGGAGGCTTTGAGGGTGTCCTTGTAACGTTTCCTCTGCCCACCTTTGGCTTGTTTGCCGTGAAGGAGTTCCGAGTAGAGCGCTTGCTTTGGGAGCCTCGTGTCTGTCATGCGAACAATGTGGCCCGCCCAGCAGAGCTGATTTAGTGTGGTCAGTGCTTCAATGCTGGGGATGTTGGCCTGGCCGAGGGCGCTAACGATGGTGCTTGTATGGGGTGACTGACACCTCACGGGTGTGTGACAGGCAGGCACTGCTCACAATGGGTTCCGCTGTGACCAGAAAGGTGAGCGGATTTGACGGGAGTGATTTTTTTTTCAGCTTTTAAATGGCTTGAGGGCTTCAGGTTCCTGAACCTCATTAAGTTGTGGCGATTGTTTCCACCGCAGTACTGGAATGATGCTCTGATCACGGCATCATTAGATTTGTCAGCTGCGGCTCAGTGGGTAGCACACCTGCCTCTGAGTCAGAAGGTTGTGTGTTCAAGTCCCACTTGAGCACAAAATCCAGGCTGACGCTCCAGTGCAGTGCTGAGGGAGCGCTGCGCTGTCGGAAGTGCCGTCTTTCGGATGAGACGTTAAACCGAGGCCCCATCTGCGCTCTCGGGTGGACGTAAAAGATCCCAGGGCACTAATTTGAAGAGGAGCAGGGGAGTTATCCCCGGTGTCCTGGGCCAATATTTATTATCGATAAGGGAATAAGGGGTTATGGGGAGCGGGCAGGGAAGTGGACCTGAGTCCATGATCGTATTAAATGGCGAAGCAGGCTCGAGGGGCCGGATGGCCTACTCCTGATCCTATTTCTTATGTTCTTATTTGTCTCGGGATTCGAGCTTGGTTATATCGTCACTGCTGCTCTCCGTGCTGAGCCCTGACACAATCGCTTTGCAGCTCGACCATGCTGGAAATTGAGGGGGGTTTAATGAGGGATTTAATGTCGGTCCCTTTGCTGTGGAGATTAAACCGTCGATACATGCTTGGCTTGGCTATGGCCACAGTCCGACACGGTCCCGACCACGTGTAAAACAGGCGGGCTCTTATATCGGCCACAAGTCAATAACCAATACTCATTTGCATTCACAGTTTGAAAGGTGCCAGTTATAGTGTCTGTTTATTTCAGGCAGAAACAGCAGTTTCCAGAATCACCCCCATGATACTGTACGAGTGAGGTGCACAAGAAGGATGATGTATGTTTCTTCGAATATATTTATATTGAACAAAAATACAAATTCATCACGAGCAGTTGAAATTTAGTGTCTTAATGGGGTGTTTGTGTTTAAATGGCTGTCCAGCTCCCTGCTCCTCCAGCCTCCTGATTACTGCGGCCAGAGTGAGTTTAGCACTGCGTAGCTTGGGGTCGAGGGCGATATTTCACCGAATATGCACGGCCCAGCGCAGGCCGCTCACCGTCTGTTACATTGTAAACACCGCGCTCGCACGCGAATTTAAAGGGGCCGTGCATTAAATAAAATGGGCTGCGCAGAACATCATCATAGGCAGTCCCTCGAAATCGAGGAAGACTTGCTTCCACTCTAAAAGTGAGTTCTCAGGTGGCTGTACAGTCCAATACGGGAATTACAGTCTCTGTCACAGGTGGGACAGACAGTGGTTGAGGGAAAGGGTGGGTGGGGAGTCTGGTTTGCCGCACGCTTGTCCTCCGAATGCTCTCGGCGATGAGACCCGAGGTGCTCAGCGCCTTCCCGAAAGCTCTTCCGTCACCACAATGTAACACCACTGTTACTGTATACACTCAACCTAGATGCACACCTTGACCACAACTTGTGGGAGACACTCCTTACCTGATCTCTCAGGTATAAAAAGGGAGGTCCCACGCAGGGTCACCATCTTTGGAGTCCTGTGAATAAAGAGTTAAGGTCACAGAGTGACCTTGTCCCCAGAATGTGCCTCGTGTGGTTTCATACTGTAGAGTAAGGACTTTACATTGGCGACGAGAAACGGGAATTCACGACCCTCTGTGCTACCGGTGGCCATTCTCGTGGAACGGTACTGTGTTGGGGAAGACTGGGACAATTTTGTCGAGAGGCTTCAGCAAAGCTTCGTTACGAAAGAATGGCTGGGGGTTGCAGCGGCCGACAAGCGAAGGGCTCATCTTTTGACCAGCTGTGGACCAAAGACTTACGCACTCATGAAGGACTTACTAGCACCCGAAAAGCCGGTGGACAAAACCTTTGAAGAACTTAGCAAATTGATCGGGGAGCACCTCAAACCGGCGAGTGGCATATAAATGGCCCGACACAGATTCTACACCCACCGACGTTTTGAAGGACAGGGCATAGCGGACCTCCGGCGTTTGGCCAGCCTCTTAAGTTCACAGACGCCTGCAGGGGGGAGATGCTAAGGGACTTCTTTATCGAGGACATCGGTCATGTGGGAATTTTCCGCAAATGAATAAAGACCAAGGATTTGACCTTGGAAGCGGCAGCGTTGATAGCTCAAACTTTCATGGCGGGGGAGGAAGAGACGAAAATAATATACGCGCGCAATTCTGCCTCTAACGCTGTGATGGATCAGGGAGTCAACATCATCAATGCGACTCAGAGCCCCGCAGGCAGGCAGGGGCAGTCTGATGCTCCCCAGGCAGTAATAGAACCCAGAGTAGGACTTCAACAGAGGCAATGGCAGGCTGAATGGACATTCACGCCATCACAGTGGATAATACGGCCTGGGATGGGGCCATTGACACCCACTAATAGGGTACTTAAGAGCAGTCAAAGGGACAGTCAGCGCGGAATGCCTGGCCATAGTCCCTTTGTTCCCAACAAGAAACTTTAACTCATGCTGGAGGTGTGGGGGAAAACGCTCAGCTAGATCTTGCAGATTTCAACAGTTTGCCTGAAGGAACTGCAATCTCAATGGCCACTTAGCTCAAATGTGCAGGAAGTCTGCGACCAGACTAATATGAGGCAGATGAACCAGAAGAGGGTTCTTTGAGGCAGGATGACTTTTGAGGCAAATCGATGGACGTCGAGGTTCAGAGGGTCCATGTAGCGAATATTCACAGTTCATACACCAAAACGCCACCAATGATGATGAGGGTTTTATTAAACGGTATCCAAGTACGCATGGAGCTGGACACTGGGGCCAGCCAGTCACTCATGGGCGTTCATCAATTTGAGAAGCTATGGCCACTTAAAGCCAGTAGACCCAAATTAGCACGTATTGAGACACAATTACAGACTTACACTAAAGAAATCATTCCGGTGCTAAGCAGTGCAATGTTGGCTGTCACACACAATGGGTTAGTGAATCGGCTGCCACTCTGGATTGTCCCGGGCAATGGTCCCGCACTGTTGGGAAGGAGCTGGTTAGCCGAGATGAACTGAAAATGGGGGGATGTTCACGCAATGTCATCTGTGGAGCGAAGTTTGTGCTCACAAGCCCTACAACAATTCGATTCACTATTCCAACCTGGCGTCGGGACTTTCAAAGGCACTAAAGTAGAGATACACATCACCCCGGACCACAAAGCCAGAGCGGTGCCATATGTGATGCGGGAAAAGATCGAGAGCGAATTGGACCGGCTGTTGAGAGAGGGCATCATCTCATCTGCTGAATTCAGCAACCGGGCGAGCCCCATCGTTCCCGTCCTAAAAGCGGATGGCTCTGTTAGGATCTGTGGCGACCACAAGGCCACTATCAATCGGGTGTCCCTACAAGATCAATACCTGCTCCTGAGAGCGGAGGACCTCTTCACCACGCTGGCAGGCGACAAGCTGTTCACCAAGTTGGACCTCACTTCAGCCTATATGACCCAGGAACTGGCCGACGAATCTAAACTACTGACCACCATCACCACGCACGAGGGACTGTTCGTTTATAACCGGTGCCCATTTGGCATTCGATCAGCGGCCACGATTTTTCAAAAACATGGAAAGCCTGCTTAAATCCATTCTCGGCCCACCGAATCCAAACCAGAGGCGATTCGCCAAGCGCCCAGGCCCTGCAACACATCGGAGTTGCGTTCATTTCTGGGACTGTTGAACTATTTCGGAACTTTCTGCCGAACTTGAGCACGTTGTTGGAGCCGCTACACATGCTCCTGCGTAAGGGTTGCGATTGGTTTTGGGGGGACTGTCAGGAACGGGCTTTTGATCGGGCACGTAACTTACTTTGTTCAAACAAGTTGTTGACCCTGTACGACCCCTGTTTTAAAAAAAAAAAAAATGGTTCTGACGTGATGCATCGTCCTATGGGGTTGGGTGCGTGTTGCAGCAGGGCAATGCTGTGGGTCAACTACAACCTGTGACTTATGCCTCCAGGTCGTGCGCTCAAGCAGAACAGGGATATGGAATGGTCGAGAAGGAAGCGCTTGCATGTGTCTATGGTGTAAAAAAAAAATGCATCAGTACCTCTTTGACAGGAAGTTTGAATGAGAGACGGACCACAAGCCATTAACATTCCTGTTGTCAGACAGCAAGGCTATCAGTGCCAATGCGTCAGCTCGCATACAGCGATGGGCTCTCTCGCTGGCTGCTTATGATTACTCCATCCAGCACCGGCTCGGCACTGAAAATTGCGCTGACGCGCTCAGCAGGCTTCCACTGGCCACCACTGAGGGGGCAGCGGAGCAAAGCGCTGAGATGGTCATGGCTGTTGATGCCTTTGACAGCGCAGTCTCCCCCATCACAGCCCACCAGATCAAAATCTGGACAAACAGAGATCCCCTCCTATCCCTGATTAAGAAATGTGTCCTGACTGGGGATTGGGTGCCCGCACACGAAGCATGCCCTGAGGAGGTCAGACCGTTCCACAGACGGATGGATGAGCTCTCCATCCAAGCCGACTGCCTACTATGGGGCAGCCGGGTAGTTATGCCCCAGAAGGGCAGGGAGGCATTCATCAGGGAATTCCACAGCGAGCACCCAGGCATTGTGCTGATGAAGGCCATTGCCCGGTCACATGTTTGGTGGCCTGGAATTGATTCAGACCTGTAACACTGTTCGCAGGCGCACGACGTGTGCCCAGCTGGGTAATGCCCCCACAGAGGCCCCGCTCAGCCCGTGGCCCTGGCCCACCAGGCCATGGTCACGCATTCATGTTGACTACGCGGGCCTGTTCATGGGAAAGATGTTCCTTATTGTGGTAGATGCATACTCGAAATGGATCGAGTGCATCATTCTGAATTCATGCGCGTCATCCACCACCGTGGAAAGCCTACGTGCGATCTTTGTAACCCATGGCTTGCCGGACATCCTGGTTAGTGATAATGGCCCATGTTTCCACAAGCTACGAATTCCGAGAGTTTATGTCTGGCAGTGGCATCAACCACGTCAGGACTGCGCTGTTCAAGCCGGCCTCCAATAGCCAGGCGGAACGTGCGGTCCAAATCATTAAGCAAGGTATGCTCAGGATTCAAGGACCTTCCCTACAACGCCGTCTATTGTGTCTCCTGCCGGCCTATAGATCCCGACCGCACTCGCTCACTGGGGCCCTGCCCGCAGAGCTACTAATGAAACGGACGCTCAAAACTCGGTTGTCCCTCATTCACCCAGTCCTGACCGACATAGTTGAGGGCAAGCGCAAGTCACAAAACGAGTACCATGACCTTAATTCGAGGGGGAGGTGTATAGAAATAAATGATCCTGTATTCGTCCTCAATCACACCATGGAGCCCAAATGGCTTGAGGGCACTGTAATTGACAAAGAGGGGAATAGGGTCATCGTGGTAAAACTCAACAATGGTCAGATATGCCATAAACATCTGGACCAAGTTTTTTAAAAAAAAAAAGGTTCAGCATCGACACAGAGGAACCTGAGGAAGACCATGAGATGGAGCTCACAACACCACCAGTGAACGAGCAATAAGAGCAATCAGAAGAATGCACAGTCCCTGCGGTCAGCCCGGACAGGCCGGAATCACCACAGGTGACAGACACTCACGTCACTGTCCAACAACCAGAGCCCCAACTGCGGCACTCCACGAGGGAGCATAGACCACCTGAAAGACTGAACCTATGATCGCAATAAGACTTTGGGGCGGCGGTGGTGGGGAGGTGATGCCATGTATGTCACCACAATGTAACACCACTATTACTGTATACACTCAACCTAGATGCATACCTTGACCACAAGGGGTGAACTTGTGGGAGACACTCCTTACCTGATCTCACAGGTATAAAAAGGGAGGTCCCACGCAGGGTCATCGTCTTTGGAGTCCTGTGAATAAAGAGTTACGGTCACAGAGTGACCTTGTCCCCAGAATGTGCCTCGTGTAGTTTCATACTGTAGAGTAAGGACTTTACACTTAGAAACATAGAAAGTAGATGCAGGAGTAGGCCATTCGGCCCTTCGAGCCTGCACCACCATTCAATATGATCATGGCTGACCCTGCAACTTCAGTACCCCATTCCTGTTTTCCCTCCATACCCCTTGATCCCTTTAGCCGTAAGGGCCACATCTAACTACTTTTTGAATATATCTAACGAACTGGCCTCAGCAACTTTCTGTGGTAGAGAATTCCACAGGTTCACAATTCTCTGAATGAAGACATTTCTCCTCATCTCAGTCCTAAATGGCTTACCCCTTATCCTTAGACTGTGACCCCTGGTTCTGGACTTCCCCAACATCGGGAACATTCTTCCTGCATCTAACCTGTCCAATCCCGTCAGAATTTTATATGTTTCTATGAGGTCCCCTCTCATTCTTCTAAATTCCAGTGAATATAAGCCTAGTCGATCCAATCTTTCTTCATATGTCAGTCCTGCCATCCCGGGAATCAGCCTGGCGAACGTTCGCTGCACTCCCTCAATAGCAAGAATGTCCTTCCTCAGATTAGGAGACCAAAACTGTACACAATATTCAAGGTGTGGCCTCACCAAGGCCCTGTACAACTGCATTAAGACCTCCCTGCTCCTTTACTCATATCCTCTCGCTATGAAGGCCAACATGCCATTTGCCGCCTTCACTGCCTGCTTTTCCTGCATGGCAACTTTCAATGACTGATGTACCATGACACCCAGGTCTTGTTGCACCTCCTCTTTTCCTAATCTGCCACCATTCAGATAATCTGCCTTCCTGTTTTTGCCACCAAAGTGGATAACCCATCATTTATCTACATTATACTGCATCTGCCATGCATTTGTCCACTCACCTAACCTGTCCAAGTCACCCTGCCACCTCTTAGTATCCTCCTCACAGCTCACACTGCCACCCAGTTTAGTGTCATCTGCAAACTTGGAGATATTACATTCAATTCCTTTGTCTAAATCATTAATGTATATTGTAAATAGCTGGGGTCCCAGCACTGAGTCCTGCGGCACCCCATTAGTCACTGCCTGCCATTCTGAAAAGGACCCGTTTATCCCGACTCTCTGTTTCCTGTCTGCAAACCAGTTCTCTATCCACATCAGTACATTACCCCCAATACCATGTGCTTTAATTTTGCACGCTAATCTCTCGTGTGAGACCTTGTCAAAAGCCTTTTGAAAGTCCAAATACACCATATCTACTGGTTCTCCCTTGTCCACTCTACTAGTTACATCCTCAAAAAATTCTGGAAGATTTGTCAAGCATGATTTCCCTTTTATAAATCCATGCTGACTTGGACCGATCCTGTCACTGCTTTCCTAATGCGCAGGTCTTTGGCCAGGGACTCCCAGGTGTCGGTGAGGATGTTGCACTTTATCAGGGAGGCTTTGAGGGTGTCCTTGAAACGTTTCCTCTGCGCATCTGGGGATCGCTTGCCGTGTAGGAGTTCCGAGTAGAGTGCTTACTTTGGGAGTCTCGTGTCGGGCATGCGAACAATGTGGCCTGCTCAACGGAGCCGGTCGAGTATGGTCAGTGCTTCAATGCTGGGGATGTTGGCCTGATGGAGGACACTAACGTTGGTGCGTCTGTCCTCCCAGGGGATTTGCAGGATCTTGCAGAGACATCGTTGGTGGTATTTCTCCCTGGGATTTGAGGTGTCTACTGTACATGGTCCACGTAGAGGAGAGGCCGCGCAGAACAAAGCGCAGCTCACGTAACATTGGTCAAGGGTCAGGTCTCTGGTCCGGCTGTAAGATGGTTTATTCAGCTAGCGTTAGTTGTTCTATAACACTAACAGCCGCGGTGTATAGCGAGCAAATAGCGGCGTGGTGGGGACTGTACAGGCACAGGAAAAGACCACGGGGTCTATCAAACCCCACCAATACAGACAGTGCGACCTTGTACACCTGACTCTGAGACCAGTGTGTGACCACTGAACCACAGCTGACACTGTTGGTGCTGAAGTTTAATCTTGCAGCGGGTGCTATCGATGCTACATTGACATCGTTGTGTGCAGCCGATCCATTTTGTGGATTACATGGCTGTTTCATTACCGGGTGCTTCCAACTGCACTCTGATAATATGGCTGCAATATTCGCACAACGGTAGGATTTCGGGAATTTTTTTCTTCCCAATTTCGGAAGGAAATCATTTTTTATGGATTCACCCCTCAAGAAACAAATTGGGTGGAAATTGGTTCAAAGCTGATTGAAAAGCCCCCATTCCCTCCCTGTTGCCATACTGTCGTAAATACGGAAGTGAACCGTCGAGTTTTTGATTAGCCTTTACAGCGCACATTAAAGTCGGAGCTCTGATGGAGCCAAGTGGTCCATACCTCGTTCAGCGGATGTCAGTCTGGGAATGCACAGCTAGAAAGCTCTGTTAATGCAATGTCCCCTTCACCTGAAGTCAGACCACACTTCTCCAGGTTAATATGCAGAGTTTTGTTGATATAAACTTTGAGGAAAAACTTTTTTACGCAGCAAGTGGTTAAGATCTGGAATGCACTTCCTGAAAGGGTGGTGGAGGCAGATTCAATCCTAGCTTTCAAAAAGGAATTGGATAAGTACCTGAAGGGGAAAAATTGCAGGACTACGGGGAAAGGGCAGGGGAGTGGGACTGGCTGAGGTGCTCTTGCAGAGAGCCGGCATGGGCTCGACGGGCCGAATGGCATTCTGTGCTCTAACCACTTGATGATCCCTGACGGAAGGATTGCTGGTCTCCCCGTTTGATGCAATGGCCACTAGCAGCCAAAGCAAGAGACTACACCAAACTTCAGCTCTACGATCCAGGCAGTTTGCACAACCGTTCAAGAACCGTGTGTTGGCTCCAGGCACACTTATCATGGAATCTGCCTGTATTGATACGAGCGGCAGCTCTGAAGGACAAATCCAGCTCGAGTCAGACTTAAATTTTCTTGGAAAACCCGAATCTGGTGCAGTTCAGGCCGTTATGGGTTTAGATCCAACAACAATCCCTATAACAACTTGTATTTATATAGCCTCTTTAACATAGTAAAACATCTAGGGTGCTTCACAGGAGTGTTATCAAACAACACTCCCAGCCACAGAGACAATGGTCACTGGTAGATTTTAAGGAACGTCTTAAAGGAGGAGAGAGAGGCGGAGAGGTTTAGGGAGGGAGTTCCAGAGCTTGGGGCCTTGGACGGATGCCAGTGGTGGAGCAATTAAAATCAGGGTTGCGGAAGAGGCCACAATTGGAGGAGCGCAGAGATCTCGGGGGTGGGGGAGGTTATAGGGCAGGAGGCGATTACAGAGCTAGGGAGGGGTGAGGCCACGGAGGAATTTGAAAACAAGAACGAGAATTTTAAAATTGAGGCGGTGTCGGTCCGGGAGCTAATGTAGATCAGCGAGCACAGGGGTGAGTGAGACTTGGTGCGAGTTAGGATGCGTGCAGCACAGTTTTGGATGAGCTGAAGTCTATGAAGGGTGGAAGATAGGATGCCAGCCAGGAGTGCCTTGGAGTAGTCTAAAGGTAACCAAGGCACGGGTGAGGGTTCTAGCAACGAATGAGCTGACTATATCTGATGTCAGCAGCAATTGTTTGCTTTCTTCGCCTCCAGGACGTGACTGCAGAGACCTTCTTCCCCCCCCGCCGCACTCTGCCCTGCACCCCTCTTAATATGCACCCACTTTTGCTTCTGGTGTACAGGATATGCCTAAAACCCAGGTGACCTCACGCAGGAGTGTGGAGTGAATTTAGCATGACGGTGTGGCGGATGCTGAATTCAAGGGATGAAAATCCACCGAGTTCTGGTCCTGTGCGTGTGTGAAGAGGTGAAAACTGGTGGTGCTTTTAAAAAAAAAAGTGATCTTCCTGTTAAATTTCAACGAATGGGGAAATCCCACTGAAGGGGGAGTGGGACTAACTGGACAGCTCTTACAAAGAGCTGGTGCAGGCACGATGGGCCGAATGGCCTCCTCCTGTGCTCTGATTCTGTGAAGTGATTTTAACACATTTAAAAACACAGGTCCATTGCGATGCTTGTTATTTAGTTGTCCTACCCACTCAAAAGATACCTGGATTCACTAACGACAACCCAACCACTGTCTGTGGCCAGACCCATGCCCTTTGAGCTCCTTTGTGCGGCCTGAACAGCTGCTGTAAGTAAAGTGGAGACTGCTAGAGAGTTTTATTTGTAGTACATTGAAGACACATCGAATTACGAGAGGCCACAGAGAGGCTGCCACTTACTCCTCGCGTCCAAATGAAAATGTAAACTATAAACGGAGCGTAAGTGCTTCCTATCCGAGTCCAGATGTTAAATTGTAGCCTTTTGCTTCCGTTCTGCCGTCTAGATTATATAGCTTCAGAAACATAGCACCACACCGACTGCTGTAGTTACTCTGAGTGCCATCACTGCAGGATAATACCAGGCTTCCTGGCTCTTGTATCAGACTCCCAGGAACCTGTGATTTGCCCGGTTTGTTCACCCAGCACATTGTCATCAGATTTTCCCCACGCGCAGTAACCACCGAGGTTGTATCTGTCTGACACCTGCCCACCTTATAGTTGCCTTTGGCATGCCCTGATGAAGGGGTTACGGTCAGGATTCATTCCTCCCAAAGTTGGCGGCAATTTGCAGGTAGCTGCCGAGCACACATGGCCCTGGTGTCTCTGGCGTGATTCTGTTGCTGTTTTCCACTTGTGGGGGAGACCAGAACTAGGCGCCATAAATATAAGACAGTCACCAATAAATCCAAAGGGAATTCAGGAGAAACTTCTTTACCCAGAGAGTGGTGAGAATGTGAAGCTCGCGACCACACGGAGTGGTTGAGACGAATAGCATAGATGCATTCAAGGAGATTGGACAAGTTAGATGCAGGAAGAATTTTCCCAATGTTGGGGAAGTCCAGAACCAGGGGTCACAGTCTAAGGGTAAGGGGTAAGCCATTTAGGACCGAGATGAGGAGAAACTTCTTCACTCAGAGAATTGTGAACCTGTGGAATTCTCTACCACAGAAAGTTGTTAAGGCCAGTTCGTTAGATATATTCAAAAGGCAGTTAGATGTGGCCCTTACGGCTAAAGGGATCAAGGGGTATGGAGAGAAAGCAGGAATGGGGTACTGAAGTTGCATGATCAGCCATGATCATATCATCATGTGCAGGCTCGAAGGGCTGAATGGCCTACTCCTGCACATATTTTCTATGTTTCTATGAAGCTGGATAAACACATGAGGGAGAAAGGAATAGAAGGATATGGTGATGGGGTGAATGAAGAGGGGTGGAAGGAGGCTGGTGTGGAATATGAACACTGGCACGGACCAGCTGGGTCGAATGGCCTGTTTCTGTGTTGTAAACTCTATGCAATTATATGTAACTATTCCACCGAAGTGATCTCTTTTGAATCAGCAACTTGGAGGTTCTATTCTCGGTGTAGGACTTGAGCACTGAGTGGTTAACACTTCAGTCCATTACTTAGGGGGTTCTGCTTGGTTAGACTTCTCTTGGGTGGGATGTTAAATCGAGGCCCCGTCTTCCTCTTCAGGTGAATGTAAAAGATTCCAGGAGTTCATCCTCTGCCGGCACCTCCAAACAAGATTCGCTGGCCATTCATCTCGCTGATGCTTTGTTTTATTCGTTCCTGGGTTGTGGGCGTCGCTGGCAAGGCCAGTATTTATTGTCCACCCCAAATTGCCCTTGAGAAGGTGGTGGTGAGCCGCCGCCTTGAACCGCTGCAGTCCATGTGGCGAAGGTGCTCCCGCAGATTATTGTTTTTCATAGCGGTTTCTTTACAACTGAGCCATTTCAGAGGGCAGTTAAGAGTCAACCACATGCTGTGGGTTTGGAGTCACGTGTAGACTAGACAGGGTAAGGGTGGCAGATTTCCTTCCCTAACTGACATTAGTGAACCAGATGGGTTTTTACGATAATCCGATAGTTTCATGGTCACCATTATTGATACTAGCTTTTTAATTCAAGATTTATTTAATTAACTGAATTTAAATTCCCCAGCTGTCGTGGTGGGATTTGAGCTCTGGTCTCTGGATCATTAGTCCAGGCCTCTGGATTATTAGTCCAGTAACATAACCACTGTGCTACCGTTCCAGATCAGCCATGATGTTATTAAATGGCGGAGCAGACTCGAGGGGCCAAATGGCCTACTCCTGCTCCTATTTCTTATGTTCTTATGTTTCCATGGGACCTTGCTGTGCACATAACGACGCCATGTTTATCTACAATACAATAATGCAAATACACTTCAAAGATAATCCGTTGACTGTGAAATACCCTGGGTACACTCTTGTTGTGGTTATGTTACTCGACCAGTAATTCAGAGGAGTAGATTATTTTTTTAAAAACACACAGAACTTGAGAACCATGGCAATTTGAGAATTTTTGAAAATCTGGAAATAAAAAACCTGTTACCAATAAAAGCGACCATGAAGTTGTCGGAATGTCAGAAATCCCCAGCTGGTTCACTAATGTCTTTTGGGGAAGGAAATCTGTTGTCCTTACCCAGTCTGTGGGCCTACATGTGACTCCAGACCCACAGCAATGTGGTTGACTGAAATGCTCCTCTGAAGTAGCCCAGCGAGCTGCTCCGTTATATTAAACTGCTGCAAAGAATAACAGTACTGTGAGAACTCCTTCACCATATGGACTGCAGCGGCTCAAGAAGGTGGCTCACCACCACCACCTTGGGGATGGGTAATAAATGCCGGCCTTGCTGCATAGCCCACACCCAGAGAATAATTTTTTTTGTAAAGATCCTGAGTATCTGAGTGGAGTTATTTAATCGACCCTTTCCTTTCTCCCTTCCTGATGTAAAGCAACGTTATATTTGTGTAGACCTCAAATGCTTTTAATGTTTTGGTTAACTGGCTCTGACACATACAGAAACCATTCACGATGTTTGAGTCTCCAAACCGCAACAGACTTGGAGTTTCTGTTTGCTCAGTACACGATCTATTGCCCCACACCCCACTTCCGCAGCTCCGGGCAGCGGGAGAGCCAAGTTTTCAAGGCCCTGAAAATGTGAGCAGCTGTACTACTGGACTACAGCCAGATAAATGCACACAGCTGACCAATACAATGCTCCAGCATCCTTCCCACTGCTAATCCAGCCTGGAGCCTTTGGAGAATTGGCTCGTCGGACTATCTGGAGCTAAATGGGAAGAATCCCAGGTCTGAGTGACCCAGGTCAATCAGCAACGCACCTCTGGAGTACTTAGACCTGTCTGCTGCCGTGATCCCATTACTAACTCTGCTACAGCAGATTGGGCTTGGTTCCACACTTTTCATCGCCGGGCATGTTCTGTAGTTTTGGGTTTCAGTGCGTAGAATCACACTCTCTCACACAGACACTGTTCAGTT
This sequence comes from Pristiophorus japonicus, assembly GCF_044704955.1. Classification (NCBI taxonomy): domain Eukaryota; kingdom Metazoa; phylum Chordata; class Chondrichthyes; family Pristiophoridae; genus Pristiophorus; species Pristiophorus japonicus. The sequence goes on along the minus strand of NC_091991.1, from coordinate 111,830,861 downwards.
CCCTCCACAGTCAACGGCTTCAGCTGATGAACAGAAGGTTTTTGCACTTTGGGAAGCTGGGGACGCCTTTGATCAGGTAAGTTGCTTTTTCCAAAGTATCTTTTCTATTGCCCTATAAAGCTCTTGAATCCGGCTCAATGTTGGTCGTCAGTGCTGCTTTTCATTGTTGAGTAAGGCAAGGTGAAGGGCAGCACCAGGGTTCGAGAGGGTAAAGGAGGCGAGGCGAATTGGGAAGTAACTTGGTGACTCCAGGCCTGGGTGTTCAGGTAATTCGCAGAAGGACCAGGGTGGAGATAAGGTGAAATTATTTTATACAGTGAGGGGTTGTGATCTGGCAATTCACTGCTTGAAAAGGTGGTGTGTAAGCAGATTCAATAGTAACTTTCAGCAGGAAATTGGATAAATATTAGCTGGGGAAAGAGCGGGGGAGCAATGAGGATGCGCTTCAATCGCGAGGTTCCCATGCAGGCCGCTCACAGGCTGCTGCTGCTGGAAGGTGCCATGCAGCAAATTTAAAGGGGCTGCACATGGGGATAAAAATATTAGAGGAAACATTGCCAGGGAGTGGGCCGGGTTGGATGGATCTGTCACAGAGCCGAAGAAGCTCGATGGGCCGAATGGCCTCTTGCTGTGCTGTATCATTCTATGACTCTGATTGTGGGAGGTGAGGGGACGATAAAGTAGACCTGCTCTTCACTCTCCAAGTGACAGGAGACTGAAAGGGGGAAAATTGCATCAGCGACACAGTCTGAAAAATAAACGGCTTTTATTTCCCAAGATATAAAAATATCGGGAAAATAAAGCTCCAATTGTATATGAAACCAATCAAACTTCAGTGTCACTTAACATTTTGACTGTAACCAGGGAACTAACAGCGCTGAGACCCCCTAGGGGGTGGAGAAATGAGCTAGGATTGTTTTCAACAGTGAGGTTGCGGGATGTGGGTAGAAATTCACCCCTGTGCCGGGGAGTGTGGGATTAATAGCTTGGTCAAAGAGCTGACACTGGCATAGTGGGCCGAAAGACTTCATTCTGTGCTGTAAGATTCTATGATACTTTGAATACGATTGGGTTGTGTCTTCCAATGATACAGGATTGGTGTTTTTCTCGTTTCAGCATCGGCAGATACTCCTTGAAATTTTTTCAAAAAATTACCGTGTGCGTAGGAATGTCATCCAGTCTAAGCTGGGTCAGGATTTTGGAGACAATCTTAGTAAACCAGATGTGGACAAGGTTCTGAAGGTAACGTGACCAACTGCTTAAATCCACTTTAAACAGTGAAGCATTGCTCTGGTCTGGTGTGGGTACATCAGTGCTGTGGCCTCTCCTCTTCCACCCTTCGTAAACTGGAGCTCATCCAGAACTCTGCTTCCCGTGTCATAACTCGCACTAAGTCCCGTTCGCCCATCACCTCTGCTTGATTTTTACATTCTCATCCTTGTGTTCAGATCCCTCCATGGCCCCACCTCACCATCCCTATCTCTGTAACCTCCTCCAGCCTTGCAATCCTTCGCGATCTCGGTGCTCCTCCAGTTCTGTGCTCTTGCTCATTCCCAATTTTAATTGTTCCACAATTAACGGCCGTGCCTTCTGCCCCCAAGGCCCTAAGCTCCGGAGCTCCCTCCCTCAACCTCTCCGTCTCTCTCTCTCTCTCTGCTCCTTTTAAGATGCTCCTTAAAACCATCTCTTTGACCAAGCTTGTAGCCACCTGTTCTAATATCTGCATAGATGGCTCGGTGTCAAATGTTGTTTGATAATGTGCCTAAGAAGTCTCTTGGTATGTTTTACTACGAATGCAGCTGGACTAAAAATCCAGAGAATGAGAGTTCAAATTCCGCCATAGTTCTTTGAGAATTTGAATCTAGTTTGAAATAATCTGGAAATTAAAAGCTGGTTATCAGTAAAAGTGACCATTTACTGTCAGATTGTCGTAAAAACCCATCTGGTTCACTAATGTCCCTTTAGGGAAGGAAACCGGCCGCCCTTACCCGGTCTGGGCCTACACATGACTCCAGTCCCACACCAACATGGTTGACTTGTAATTGCCCTCTGTTGTATCAAACCAGCTGGAAGCGGTTCACGAGGGCAGCCCACCACCACCATCGTCATGGGGCAATTGAGGACGGCCAGTAAGTGCCGGCCTTGCCAGCGAAGCCCACATCCTGAGAATGAATAACTGGCCTGTTTGTGGTTGAGCCAGTGAGATTGTTGGGAAATTAATTTTTTTTTGAATAAAAACTTTTAGAAGTTCATTTTACAATTCAGCAGGTCGAACGCACTCAGTAAACGCACTGCAAACTGGAAGGGTTCCTGCTTCAATCCCTCATCCGTCCTGAATTAACTGATCTTAGCCGATCTTAACTGGTACGGGGGTGCTACAGTGAGGTTTCCTGGTTAGGGAGGGATCATAGTGATCCAGCAGCACCATTAGTGAAGCTGGGGGAAAGGTGTGAGGCTCCTGCAGTCGAGTAGCCCACAGACACATGTAGAAGGATCACTCGGGAGAGGAAGCTGGTACCACAGAAGGACACGATCCCAGTGAGAACCCGTACCATGAGGGGAGAACATTGTCAAAATCAGCGCTTTATAAAAGAGACATTTAGTTATTTTCAAAGATTGATGTACTGCAAAATCAGCTCTAGGTCCTGAGGCAGCAGAGTGGTGGTCAGCTTTAACAGACTCACTGCCATTCTGGCTTTTTCTTGCTTTTAATGGGAAACTTGCAGTTTGTTGCCAATCTATTCTGGGCATCACAACAGCACGATGAGGTCATTTACTCTTGTACTTGGAACCACTCGCTGTGTCTCCTGTCCTGTGGTTTTTGCTGCAGACGTTTAGAAAGGCCAAAGTCTGCAGTACGACAGACAACAAATCATCGCCCGGGTGCCTTGTGTTGCCTGGAGACACGCAGAATAGGTCAGTGGGAGATTCCACTCTCGCATCGGAGCAACATTTACACTTTTGCTAACTTAAAAAGTGCGAGACCCAGAACTGCAGATCTCGTCAACTGTGGCTCAGTGGGCAGCACTCTCACCTCCTGTGTCAGAAGATTGTGCGTTCAAGTCCCACTCCAGGGATTTGAGCACATAAATCTAGGCTGATACTCCAGTGCAGTGCTGAGGGAGCGCTACACTCTGAGTCTTTCGGATGAGACGTTAAACCGAGGCCCCGTCTGCCTTCTCTGGTGGACGCAAAAGATCCCATGGCACTATTTCGAAGAAGAGCAGGGGATTTCTCCCCGGTGTCCTGGGCCAAATTGACATCACAAAAACAGATTTTCTGGTCATTAATTTCATTGCTGTTTGTGGGAGCTTGCTCTGTGCAAATTGGCTGCCACAATTCCTACATTACAACAGTAACCGCACTCATTGGCTGTAAACTGCTTTTGGATGTCCTGAGGTTGTGAAAGGTGCTATATAAATGCAAGTCTTGTTTTTTTTTTCCTCTTGCAACCCTTACTCCCCAAGCATCCAGTTTGAACTTTTCCTTTTTTTGTAGGACTGCTGTGCAAGTCATGGCGGAATGTGGTATCTTAAAGGGACCCTGCCTTCTTGACGGCTGCACAATGCCCTGTTGCCACCCAATGACTGTCCTTTGGAACAGGGCGGTGAGGAGATGGATGATGAAGGTGGAACGCTGGTTTCGCTCCAGAGATGGGATAACAGACAATCGACCTGTGCAACACTCGAGCCTTGTCATTTGATCGTAACTGAATGAGAAAGCCCAACAGAATGATGCTTCTACCCACACTGAGGATGGGGAATAAAAGCCGCCTCCACGTTTGCAGCTCAGCGTTATCGGATTTGGGTTTATTGATTTTAATCCAGTGTTCAAAATAAAGTTTGGATTGGTTGGAGAAATGTATCAGCTGGCTCCAGTGATGGAATCATGGAAAATCATTTTGTTTCCCCCACCCCCCCAGTATGGATAACGGTTTATTATATATAACAACCAAATCAAAGCTCCAATTCTGTTTTCATTAAAAGATCTTCACTAAAAATGCAAAGTCTAATCTGTTTCACTAATAAAAGGTGTGATCTAGCGATCTTGTACAATCCAGGTGTGACGTTGGTGAGGAGACCTTTTGTTAAATGTTTAATTTGACATTTTGCTGTTTTAACACCAGTGAATTGTACCAAAGTCCTTTGGTTTCTAGATGCATTTTTTGTTCGTGTAACACATTGTGGGTTTTTTTTTTAAATGACATCCTAACTTGAAATGCAGGTAAGGGAAAGTGTGACACCTGTTTGGTTCCTGCGAATAGTCCGTGATAAACTCTGTAAATAAAATGTTCAAACCATGGGGGCTGCTGTGCTTATCTTTATTTGCAAAGTTTTTCAGCAAGTCTGTGCGTGTGTATGAAATGTATATTAATGGGTTTCTGCTCAAGACCGGCTTGGGAAATTTTTTAAAAATTACTGTAAATTCAAGCCCAATGCCACTGGAGCAAGTTGTGATCAGTTCCCTACCAATACTGTTTTCTCCATCCTTTACTTGAGGCTGCCACTTTTGGTGCTGGATCCCCACATACTGTTGACTAGTTCACTGCAATCACTGAAAGTTAACATGCAGGTACAACAAACAATTAAGAAAGCAAATAGTATGTTGGCCTTTATTACAAGAGGATTTGAGTATAAGAGTAAATACATCTTACTGCAATTACATAGGGCCCTGGTGAGATCACACCTGGAGCACTGTGTACAGTTTTGGTCTCCTTGCCTAAAGAAGGATATACTTGCCATAGAGAGGGGTATTGTCCTATGAGGAGAGAATAAGCAGACTGCGCCTATATTCTCGAGTTTAGAAGAATGAGAGGTGATCTCATTGAAACATACAAAATTCTTACAGGGCTTGACGGAGATGCAGGGAGGATGTTTCCCCTGGCTAGGGAGTCTAGAACCAGGGGTCACAGTCTCAGAATAAGGGGTCGGCCATTTAAGACTGAGATGAGGAGAAACTTCTTCACTCAGAAGGTGGTGAATCTCTGGAATTCTCTACCCCAGAGGGCTGTGGAGGCTCAGTCTTTGAGTATATTCAAGGCAGCGATCGATGGAAAATGGAGTCAAGATAGATCAATCATGATCTCATTGAATGGTGGAGCAGGCTTGAGGGGCCAAATGGCCTACTCCTGTTCCTAATTCTTATGTTCTTACATGGTTCAAAGCTTCATTTGCTCCTCCGTGCTACCTATAAAGCCTGCTGCACCATTCTTTTATTGAATCCTTTCTGCTTCAAATACCTATTTACTGCCGTCAATTGTTTTCCCCTAATGTGTCTTATGTTACGGTAGTACATTTTACTATTGAAAACAAATGCTGCCTGGATGGTTTGCAAGTAACATTTCGAACAGGACCTGCATTTCATTATTAGGTTTTGATGTACGACATTTTAAACCAGTTGCCTTCAACCATCACCCCTGTGCATGAGGTCAAATTAGTATGTATTTCCTTTGTTAAACTAATTGGTTTAATTCCACCTCCTCTCCTAAAGGTACCATAACAAGAAATAGGGGAATAGTAGGCCATTTCCCCCCCTCGAGCCTGCTCCATCATTCAATAGTGGCCTACTCCTGTTCCTAATTCTTATGTTCCTATGTAATACAATCATGGCTGATCCACCTAAACTCCACTTTCCTGCTCTATCTCCATATCCTTTGAGTCCTGTAGTGTCAAGAATCTATTGATCTCATTCATGAATATACTAAACGATTGAGCCCCCCCCAAGCTCTGGTGTGGACAATTCCAAAGCTTCACAACCCTCTAAAGAAATTTCTCATCTCAGTTCTAAATGACTGACCCCTTCTCCTGGAGACTGACCCCTAGTTCTCGACTCCAACATAGAAAATAGGTGCAGGAACAGGCCATTCAACCCTTTGAGCCTGCACCATCATTCATGGCTGATCATGCAACTTCAATACCCCACTCCTGCCTTCTCCATACCCCCGATCCCTTTAGTTGCAAGGGCCACATCAAAAGGGAGTTAGATGTGGCCCTTACGGCTCCTGCCTTCTCCATACCCCCGATCCCTTTAGTTGCAAGGGCCACATCAAAAGGGAGTTAGATGCGGCCCTTACGGCTAAAGGGATCACGGGGTATTTAGAGAAGGCAGGAGTGGGGTACTGAAGTTGCATAATCAGCCATGATCGTATTCAATGGTGGTGCAGGCTCAACGGGCCAAATGGCGTCCTGCTGCACCTATTTTCTATGTTGCTCAGTTGCAGTTCTATGGGAGCTGGCTGCCAGTGGCCGTTCTTCATGCGTCAGCCTGTAGAATGAGTGCTGACAGGCTATCCGACCATGATGTCTACATGTGTTGGTGACCCAGCACGGTTCACAGTAAAGGGGAAGGGCATGCTGGCTGGTCCTTATGTCCCCTCTCGCAGCCCAAGCTGACTGGCGGACCCTGAACGAGTGACAGCTGTAGGCTGCTAAACCGGTTTTCATTCCAAAACCCTGTTTATCTGAAACTATTTTGCTGGAGACTTGAACAAACCCCCAAGGCGGCTCATCATCACCACCACCTTCTCAAGGGCGCCTGCATCCCGTGAATACATTTAAAAAAAATAAAGGTTTGACTTTAAAAAGATTGTGATTGCTTCTGTAGTGCTGTAATTTTAACCTCACCTGAGACTTTACTGATAAAACAGTGTGTGGTTGGGTATCAAGCAAGATCAAGGCCAAAGAAAGTGAGTTATATAGATTGTGGATCATAACCGGAGCCAACAGACATGCAATGTGCACAGATTAACCGTGAGTTAACAGATTAACAGTGCTTATGGAAAAAGGCAAACCTCAATTGTTTTGCTAGATAGCAACTTAAATTTGAGGAGAGACAACACGGCATTATGAAGTATTCAGTATTAAATCTTAACCATAAAAGGAGTCCAGAAGTTCAATAGTGTTGAGAACCCAGAGTCAAGCCTGAATGTTGGTTTTAGTCACTATCAAGTGAGGTCTGAGTTTTGACGATATCCTGTACAATACAATACAATGTGGCGGACATGCGTTATCAAATGGTAGTCTCCTTATATAAAATGCACACAAAGGTTTTATATTGCTACACAATAAAAATTGTGCACCTTAAAATTAAAATATAAACAAACATAAAACTGCTTCCAGTGTTGTAGATTGAATTTTTTGAGGAGGTAACGATGAGGGTCATGCATTTGATGTAGTATATATGGATTTTAGCAAAGCTTTCGATAAGGTCCCACATGGCAGACTGGTCACGAAAATAATAGCCCATAGGATCCAGGGCAAAGTGGCAAGTTGGATCCAAAATTGCTCAGAGGCAGGAAGCAAAGGGTAATGGTTGATGGGTGTTTTTGTGACTGGAAGGATGTTTCCAGTAGGGTTCCGCAGGGCTCAGTACTAGGTCCTTTGCTTTTTGAGGTTATATAATCAATGATTTAGACTTGAATGTCGGGGGTATGATTAAGAAAGTTGCAGATGATACAAAAATTGGCCATGTGGTTGACAATGAAGAAAGCTGTCGTCTGCAGGACTACATATCAATGGACTGGTCAGGTGGGCAGAACAGTGGCAAATAGATTGCAATCTGGAGAAGTGTGAGGTAATGCATTTGGCAAGGGAATACACAATAAATGGTAGGATGCTGAGAAGTGCATGAAGGTAGCAGGCCAGGTAGAGTTGGTTAAGGCGGCATACGGAATACTTGCCTTTATTAGCTGAGGCATAGAATACAAGAGCAGGGAGGTTGTGCTTGAATTGTATAAAAAAAAACTAGTTAGGCCACAGCTAGAGTACTGCGTGCAGTTCTGGTCACCACATTACAGGAAAGATGTGATTGCACTAGAGAGGGTGCAGAGGAGATTTGAGGATGTTCCCTGGACTGGAGAATTTTAGCTATGAGGAAAGATTGGATAGACAGGGACTGTTTTCTTTGGAACAGAGGAAGCTGTGGGGAGACCTTATTGAGGTGTATAAAATTATGAGGAGCCTAGGTAGAATGGATAAAAAATGACCTATTTCACTTAGTAGAAAGGTAAATAACCAGGGGGCATAGATTTAAAGTAATTGGTAGGAAGTTTAGAAAAGACTTGGATTTATACACCACCTTTCACGACCACTGGACATCTCAAAGCACTTTAGTCAGTCAATGAAGTACTTTTGGAGTGTAGTCACTATCGTAAGGTGGGAATCACAGCAGCCAATTTGTGCACAGCAAGCTCCCACACACAGCGATGTGCTAATGACAGAATAGGATTTTTTTTGTTATGATTGAGGGATAAATATTGGCCAGGACACCAGGGGTAACTCTCCTGCTCTTTTTCGAAATAGTGCCGTGGGATTTTTTAACGTCCATTTGAGAGAGAGCAGACGGAGCCTCACGAAAGAGGGGATTGGAGAAATGTTTTCATCCAGAGATTGGTGGGGGTCTGGAACTCATTGCTTGAAAGTGATCAAGGCAGAAACCCTCACCACATTTTAATAGTACTTGGATATAATCCCTGTAACTTTTATTTATATAGCAGCTTTAACATAGTAAAACATCCCAAAGCTTATGCACTTGAAGTGCCATAACCTACAGGGCTACAGACCAAGAGCTGGAAAGTAGGATTAGACTGGGTCGGCCTCCTTCCGTGCTGTAAATTTCCAGGATTCCATGGTAAGCCTCTGCTGCACTTTGAAGTGGTGACTGCTGACACAGGCCTGAGATAGGGAGCCCTTTATGGGTAAATCGAGAACCTCCCTCCAGGCATTTGGCCACTTCTCTATACTTGCATCAGGTAATCACCTCATTTAACACTTCTCAGGCAGTCAGAGATGTATTTACAACTAGCCAATATTTCCAATGTTGTGCCCCCATTCATTAAATGGCTGTTCTTTTTGACCACATAGGATTGTCAGGAAAATATGAGAGGGTAGCAGAGGAGGGAATGAGAGACTGGGGATGGGGGAAAACAGTTTAAAAGAGGAAGCATGTATCGGAGCAGGTTTTTAAGATCAGCAAACACAGCATATTCCAAGGGAATGATTACTGTGCCTGCCACTTCTAATGTCTTATTGAAGCATCCTTCTTTGCAAGGTCTGGCCAGGCTCTCTGTGAAAAGATGGATTCTCAATGAGGAGTCTGATCTGATTCAGTAACTGAGCAAATTAAAACAACATCGCTAACGCTGGTTTTTTGCTGTATATTCTGTACTGGTAATTTCTAAGCACACAAGTAGTAACATTTTAATTTTTTTTCTGCTAGCGAGGGCCATGTTTCTGTTGCCCCTGCCCCAGGGTATCCCGCTTAATGAGAAAGGCAGTCCCCATTGATCTCGAGATGGAGGATGAACTAGTAATGACTGATTGTGCAACTGAATTTGTTGAAGTTTATTTATTCTGCTAGGATTTGTGCAGCAAGGACTGGAAATGCATCTGAAAATGACATGAAAAAGACATTTAATTCATCTAAACTCAGACTCCCCTCCCATATGGGATACATGGCAAATTCTTACAATCTATCCTAGTCATGCCAGCTACCTTTTGCATTTTGTCAGAGCCGGGTGGACTATAGTTTGTGACTGCGGCAACAAAACAGACCACAGAAGCTGAAAACAGAGAACATTTGTTTATTAAAACTTTAAATACTGACATTGCAATCTTTGAGGGACAGCGAGAGCAGGTGTGAGACAGGAGGCTAAATACAAGCAGCAATTCTGGAATGATTTACTTTGTCATAAAGACCCGACACAATACACACTACAATTGGTTTCTACTGAACTCCCGCTTCTACTTAGACATTTCAAAAGAACACATACACAATTTATTGATGAGTTCACGATGGCTCAGTCAACTCCTGTATAATCAGATAGCTGCGACACTCGGGGCAAGTTTCAGTGCTCGGACCCGGTACAGCAGGTGGGTCTAACCAACTTCCACAGGGCCCAGAATCCACAGCACGCTTACTTATAAAGTGAACGAAGGACTTGGCCAATGCGGCTTGTGTACAGGGCAATGAGTTTCAAAAAAGGGCCTACTGAAAACATTTCACGAACTCTGCAATTGTTGCAAACTTTTACCCATCCATTTCGAAGGCCAGAATTCCAAATGTACTTCTATATTTTCCCCATTATTCTCGCAGGAAACAATGTCTCATGCTAAGGTAGAAGGGACAGATCACTTCTAGTACCTCAGTTACAATTCTGTGTGCGAACCCGGGCAGTGTCATTGAGTCAGTCAGTCAGGTAGAATTAGCAGAGGTCACCTATCATTACCCAATGTCCCAGTCACCTCCCAGGAGGCTGCCACTAGCCAACTGGTTAGGAGCCTTGTCCTATTGCCCCCTTTCTCTTCCCATTGGCCCTTTCTGTATTTTACTCTTCACCCTTCCCCTCTCGCTCTGCCAGTTGTCAGTAAACCGAAGTCCCCACCTCGTTCGCCGCCCATCCCGCTCCCTCCCTACCCCTACCTCCTCCACCCATCCCGCACCCTCCCTACCCCCACCTCCTCCACCCATCCCGCTCCCTCCCTACCCCCACCTCCTCCACCCACCCCGCTCCCTCCCTACCCCTACCTCCTCCACCCACCCCGCTCCCTCCCTACCCCTACCTCCTCCACCCACCCCGCTCCCTCCCTACCCCCACCTCCTCCGCCCACTCCCTACCCCCACCCTCTCCGCCCATCCCGCTCCCTCCCTACCCCTACCTCCTCCACCCATCCCACTCCCTCCCTACCCCCACCTCCTCCACCCATCCCGCTCCCTCCCTACCCCCACCTCCTCCGCCCACTCCCTACCCCTACCTCCTCCACCCATCCCGCTCCCTCCCTACCCCCACCTCCTCCACCCATCCCGCTCCCTCCCTACCCCCACCTCCTCCACCCACCCCGCTCCCTCCCTACCCCCACCTCCTCCGCCCACTCCCTACCCCCACTCGCTCCGCCCATCCCGCTCCCTCCCCCCACCTCCTCTGCCCATCCCGCTCCCTCCCTACCCCCACCTCCTCCACCCGCCCCGCTCCCTCCCTACCCCCACCCCCTCCGCCCATCCCGCTCCCTCCCTACCCCCACCCCCTCCGCCCACTCCCTACCCCCACCTCCTCCACCCACCCCGCTCCCTCCCTACCCCCACCTCCTCCGCCCACTCCCTACCCCCACCCGCTCCGCCCATCCCGCTCCCTCCCCCCACCTCCTCTGCCCATCCCGCTCCCTCCCTACCCCTACCTCCTCCACCCGCCCCGCTCCCTCCCTACCCCCACCTCCTCCGCCCACTCCCTACCCCCACCCGCTCCGCCCATCCCGCTCCCTCCCCCCACCACCTCTGCCCACCCCGCACCCTCCCTACCCCCACCTCCTCCGCTCCCTCCCTACCCCCACCCCCTCCGCCCATCCCGCTCCCTCCCTACCCCCACCGCCCACCCCCCCCACTCCCTCCCTACCCCCACCTCCTCCGCCCACTCCCTACCCCCACTTGCTCCGCCCATCCCGCTCCCTCCCCCCACCTCCTCTGCCCATCCCGCTCCCTCCCTACCCCCACCCGCCCCGCTCCCTCCCTACCCCCACCCCCTCCGCCCATCCCGCTCCCTCCCTACCCCCACCCCCTACCCCCACCTCCTCCACCCACCCCGCTCCCTCCCTACCCCCACCTCCTCCGCCCACTCCCTACCCCCACCTCCTCCACCCACTCCCTACCCCCACCTCCTCCACCCACTCCCTACCCCCACCTCCTCCACCCACCCCGCTCCCTCCCTACCCCCACCCCCTCCGCCCATCCCGCTCCCTCCCTACCCCCGCCCCCACCTCCCCCGCCCATCCACCTCCTCCGGTCAAAGAACTAACTCACCACAAGCCCAAAATCCAACTCAGAACCTTCCTAAGCATTGTCTCTTACTAATAGCACCTCCTTCAAATGTCTTACTTTCCATTTAAGCACTTTCCAAATCATTCTATTTCCTCTCTCCTGCTTGGGTTTCCTCCCCTTCCCTTGTTCTGTAACTGCCCCACACTCTCCTCCAGCTCCAATAAAGGGCCCATAGCTGGAATATTAACTCCTCTGCTCTCCACCAACACGGGCCTGCTGAGTGTTTGCGGCAGTTTCTGGTGTTCGAGATTGTCACACTAAACACTGCAGCTGCCAGCACGCTCCCTTCTCCACCTTACTCACTCCCACACCACATGATGCAATTACCCATCGTGTTCACGCATTTTCTAACTATTTCTGTCGCAGCTGTGAACTTCCACCTCCAACCCATCTTCTACATAGCACCTGAACTCACTTAATTTCAAACCAAAATACAATGACAGAATCTACACAGAATTCGGCCTGCCAGCAAAGCTTGGGTGTTGGGTAAAGTTCCACATGCAAGCCTCCTGCAGGCCTCACGTAGGGAGGAAGGCAGGGTGTCGGTCTTGTACCAACCCACAGGAATTGCACATTTGAGAAAAGAGGTTCTGAAGTACACAATATTGCACGATAGGAATGTTTAGCAATACAGGGCCGAACTAAAAAATGTTTTGCTCATACACATTTGTTCATTTAACAGCAATGGCTTATACACGAGTCTGCTTTGGAAAACAAACTCACTAAACATTGTTTCTAACAAGTCCCCTTTGTGAGGAGAAGCCCCCTTTTACTCCTCCAAAATGGGGCCGATTCATGTTGGGACACAGCTCCAGTCACCATGCTTTGTGTGCAAGTCCAGACATCGACTGGCAGCAGGCCACTGGGCCATGGGGGAAGCACAGATTAATCTCAGCTAACTTCATACCGACATGTTCCAGTGAAGGACGTTGGGCGGTGCACAGAGGGTGTAATCCTGGCGCCATTGCAGGAGCCCAGCCCACTCAATAAAGACCGGAAATTCACCCAAAGGCCTTTCCTGCTCTGCAGGTCCTGGGGGCTACACCAGAAAGTATCTCCGGTACGCCCCTCCCCCCCAGCGTATATTAGCTAGTTATTCAGGTAGCACAAGATCGCCTGACAGCTAGAGTCTACACAGATTGATACTTCACAATAATTGTACAATCTGAAGGCAGAAACAGGCTTTTTAAAAAATCAGTTGACACTCCTTACCACAGACTGATTTACAAATACACTTGTATTAAATAGACCCTTTAGCTCATTGCATTCAATTCTGGGATCTTGGGAATGTGATCCCACTGTTGGAATGCAATATATATATATATTTATTTTTTGCAAAATAAGTTAAGAGGTTTCCTGCGGCTTTTCAATTCCTACTGCTTTATTGCAACGACAGATACAACAATACTGGTAATCTCTCTAGTCCTCTTGCTGTGACTGATCTGCATGTGGACACGGTGAGGGGGCGGGTTTGTATTTCGACCGGTTGTGGTGGATCTCGGCTTTCGTCTTCTGGATACAAGTGAAAATCTCTTGGAACAAAACTTTGTATTCGGGCTGGGGGTTGCTGGAGGGGCTGGGTAGTTCGGCGGGGGTCAGCCGAGGGGCCGGGGTGGGCTGGGAGTTGCCAGGCTCCCCGCTGGCTGGGCTCGGGTGCTCGGGCTGGGAGGCTTTGTCCAGGGAGAGGCGGCGGGGGGTCTGTACCGCTTTGTGGCTCCGCGAGTCCCCGGGCCGATCGCAGTGGCTCAGCAGCTCGTTGTACTTGAGCTGCAGGGCGCTGTACTGCTCGTCCACCTCATTGAGCAGCGAGATGCCCCGCTGTCGCACCGCCTCGGCCCGGCGGATGCAGGTCAGGTCGTGTCCCTTCACCAGCTCTTGGTCCGAGCCGCTGTTTAGCAGGGTGGGGCCGGACCCCGGGCCGGGGCTCGACGGGTCACCGCCTTCCTCCCCAACCTTAGCCCCAGGCAACGGCACCAGGTCCCAGCCGTCCTTGCCGGGGAACAGCATGGACTCGGGCAGCAGGTTGTCCACTACGCTGACAAAGTCGGCGCCCCCTTGGTTCCTCTGGCGCAGCTCCACCACCTTGTTCTCCAACTCCTCGATGCACTGCTTGTAGTCGTCCAAGTGGGCCAGGTTCTTCTCCAGCTCGCTGTTCTCCTTCAGCACCAGGGTGTACTCCTGCTCCACGCCCTCACGCCTCTGACGCTCCAGGGCCAGCTGAGACCGCAGTGTGCTCATGCTCTTCTTCAGCCTCTCGTTCTCCTCCTCCAGCGGACTGACCGGGCTTTCGTTTGACGTGATCTCTGCAGCGAACAGGTGGTCGTACACAAAGTACCTGCCGACACACAGCCAAATAATCAGGAACCAGCCAACCCAATACCCGAAACATCATTTAACTTTCAACGTGTTGTGTCAGAGCTCCCTGGGTCAGTTAGTGGGCAAGAACACAAGGAGCAGGAGCAGGCCATGTGGCCCCTCGAACCTGCTCTGCCATCCAATAAGATCATGGCTCCACTTTCACCCAATCCCCACATTCCTGGATTCCAAAAATCTATTGATCTCAGCCTTGAATACACTCAACGACTCAGCCCCCTGGGGTAGATATTTCCAAAGATTCACAACCCTCTGAGTGAAGACATTTCTCATCTCAGTCCTAAACAGCCAACCCCTTATCCTGAGACTGTGACCCCTAGTTTTGGACTCTCCAACCAGGGGAAACAACCTCTCAGCCTCGACCCTGTCACGCCCTCGAAGAGTAGCCCCCAGGGAAACTGTGTAGTTACATAGATCTAGGAAGTGTCAGCCGTGGCTCAGTGGGTAGCACTCTCGCCTCAGTCAGAAGATCGTGGGTTCAAGTCGCACTCCAGAGACTTCAACACATGATCCAGGCTGACGCGCCAGTACTGAGGGAGTGCTGCACTGTCGGAGGTGCCCCCTTTCGGATGAGACCTTAAATATAAACCTTCTATTAGAGCATGGTTTTGTTACAACAAACACAAGGTGCCTGGTGCCTCTCAGAGTTTGATGCTCCGAATTATAGAAGTCATGTTGTGGGATTTGCAATGGAAGCTATTCTTATTTGTCAAGAATAAAATCCTGGCCCCGGAGTTTAAAAAAAGATCTGCAGTAATTATTCCAATTCCAAATAATCTGTTTTTTTAGGGTCGGCTGAGGGATAAATATTAGCTCCAAGACACCAGGGAGAACTACCCTGCTCTTTTTCAAAATAGTGGCCATGGGATCTTTTACGTTCACCTGCGAGGGCAGACGGGGCTTTGGCTGAACGTCTCATCTGAAATACAACACCTCCAACAGTGCTCCCACAGTACAGCACTCCCTCGGTACTGCCCCTTCGACAGTGCGACGTTCCCACAGTACTGCCGCTCAGACAGCACAGCACTCCCTCAGTACTGCCCCTCTGACATGGCAGCGCTCCCACTGCACTGCACTGGGAGTGTCAGCCTAGATTATGTGTACAAATCTCGAATGGGACCTTCTGACTCAGAACTGACAGTGCTGCCCACTGAGCCACAGCTGACATCCAAGTGTATCAAACGTACATTGTGCAGCTTATCAGTTGGAAAAGCACGAACATGCATTATAAACAACCAAATAAAAGATGCAGTTACCAAAATAAAAAAGGGTTTAAGTTAAATAAAATTAAAACCATGGAGAGAATCAGCAAGCAGGAACTTACTTGCGAAGGTCGTACAGCTCTTTCAGACAGGGCAGGCTGTGCATTGCCCTCCGCTGCTCGCACCCCTCCTGCTGGGAACCTGCCTTCAGCTCCTCCATTTGCCTCTGGAGCTCGTCCACGTGAGACTGGAGGCCTTCAATCGTCTCCGCCAAGCTGCCAAACACAAGACCAGACAAATCCAATTAATGGCCTGCCCTGGAGAGCTGGGGGTCAAGGTCACAGCAAGCGACATGCAATCAATGAGCTCAGTCTGATCGGGTCGATCATCAGAACAGGCTCGCAGCTTGCAGTACGCCTTTGTTTACAGGGCAGTAAATGGAGCAGTTTTATAAATTGCTGTTGGATGAAGAATGGGGAGCGTGTAGGGGAGATGCTGGGCGGACCCGCCCCCCCAACACCACAAGGTGCTCCAGAGATTTAGGGGACATTATCATCAAGCTAAAGGGAGAGAGTTTAGGAGTGGGTGACCAAAGAAATAATGTCTTATCTGGCCATGTGTGTGTATCCCCCGCTTCCTTCACCCCAACATTGTCCTGCCCAATATTTATCCCTCAACCAACAGAATAAAAACAGGTTATCTTGCTGTGTGCAAATTGCCACATTACAACAGTGACTACACTCCAAAAGTACTGGAAAGTGCTTTGAGACGTCCGGTGGTCGTGAAAAGCGCTATATAAATGCAAGTCTTTCTTTCTTTCACATACATTGGTGGCCATACCTTCAGCTGCCTTGATCC
This sequence comes from Pristiophorus japonicus, assembly GCF_044704955.1. NCBI lineage: Eukaryota > Metazoa > Chordata > Chondrichthyes > Pristiophoridae > Pristiophorus > Pristiophorus japonicus. The sequence goes on along the minus strand of NC_091991.1, from coordinate 111,814,620 downwards.
CAAGCACTGGAATTTACTCCCTAAACCTCCAGTCCTTTAAGACGCAGCTTAAAACCGATCTTGGATCTGTCCTAATATCCCGTTCTTTGACTCGGTGTCAAATTTTGTTTGATAATCGCTGCTATGAAGCGCCGTGGGACAACTTTACAATGTTAAACACTATACAAATGCAAGTTGTAATGAGAAGAGGCAGGTGGAGGGGTTTAGAGGGGGAATTTTAGAGCATGGGGCTTAGGCAGCTGAAGGCATGGCCGCCAATGATGGGATGGGGGAGGAAGAGGGGGGCGGTTGTAGGTTGTACGGCTGGAGGAGGTCCTCGAAATAGGGAGGGGTGAAACAAAAGAACATTTCAACTTAAAACTGGGCCAAGGTTCTGGTGCCCAGCGAGAGGCACATTTCCTACAGGTATCATGTGAACGTGTTTTGTGGGTGCAGGATGTGGGCCGCAGATGTCTTCCTCCAGAGCCCCCCCCCCTCCCCCCAGAGCCAGGGACCCCCTCCCCCTCGCGTCAGGGTCCTCCTTCCTCTCCCCCACCGAGCCAGCCACCACCCCGCCCCCCACCCTCCCCCACAAAGCCAGGCCCCTCCAGCCAGTGAGCAGCTGAAACCTCCTCTTTCACCACAGTACAGCGGTGCTGGTTAACAGGGCTCAGGATTCCCGAACGCTACTCTGCCTCCTCTTCTCTCAGATGCTGATGAACCCTCTGTGTAATCCTCTCCACTAAATATTGGCCGGCTCTTGTAGAGTTTAGCCTAGTACACGTTTAGGAATGAATGATATTTGTAGTGCAAGTTGCCGCAAGTTAAGCCAGCATGTTTAGAGACCTGCACAGATCTACCTGAGCGAGGCAGATAGGCCGTGTCGCACTCACTCCACACAACGTGTACTGACTGGCTCGGGTCAGACTACAGCAGGCAGAGCTTCAATACACCCTGTTCCACACAGCTACTGGCTGCAATACTACCTGTATTTAAAATTGAATAAAGAATCACTTTGCTACCAAGAAAAGTGGCTGGCCTTATTTGGAGGATTCAACTTTGAATAAAAAGGAGGAAACAAACTTTGCTTGCATGTGAATTGTCTGAATAATTGAACTCACTGACCGAAAGCGAGTCAGGCAATAAGCAGATTACCGTTGGACTCGTGGACGAGGTTTGGGGAAAAAAACCAGCTCCTGCTGGTTAAAGCGGGGCTGAGGAGCGACATGGAGCTAGAAACCAGCAATGATACTACAAGTAGCCTCAGTGCGAGCAGGAGAGAACACTGGAGGGAAAACAACAGCAAATACTTCCTGACACGATTCAGACCACGATCATCAAAGCTATGCAACATGTTAAACCCAGGGCTACTCGATATTTGTGACCAGTTTCTCCCTCCACAGTACACCCCAGTCATGTGGTATCCATATACAGTAGACACCTCAAGTCGCTGGAAAAATACCACCAACGATGTCTCCGCAAGATCCTACAAATCTCCTGGGAGGACAGACGCACCAACGTTAGCGTCCTCGGCCAGGCCAACATGCCCAGCATTGAAGCACTGACCACACTTGATCAGTTCCGCTGGGCAAGCCACATAGTTCGCATGCCAGATAAGAGGCTCCCAAAGCAAGCGCTCTACTCTGAACTCCTTCACGGCAAATGAGCCAAAGGTGGACAGAGGAAACGTTACAAGGACACCCTCAAAGCCTCCCTGATAAAGTGCAACATCCCCACTGACACCTGGGAGTCCCTGGCCAAAGACCACCCCAAGTGGAGGAAGTGCATCCGGGAGGGCGCTGAGCACCTCGAGTCTCATCGTCGAGAGCATGCAGAAACCAAGCGCAGGCAGCAGAAAGAGCGTGCGGCAAACCTGTCCCACCCACCCCTTCCCGCCAAAATTCACATCTTCATTAATCCCAAGTTTGCATGCAGTCTACCAATTTTCGCAGCTCTGTGTCTCTGCCAGCTGAACACAGCCATGAACATTAGATTTTTTCTATACAAGATGTTGTTGGTTCAGAAACATGCTCCACAGAGCCACCCGGTGGCCACAGCATGCAATTCCATTGCTACAGTTGACATAGCAAAGTTGAATGGGAAATGGTGAGTTGGGAATTTTCAATCGCGAATGTCGACACAAAAAGTGGGAGCACGAAATGTGCCCCATCGCAAGATTTTTAATATTTAAGATAGTCTCGCTGCTGAAATATTTTATTACCTCATTATCTTATTCTGCGATACCTTGCTTTCCACAACAAGTTTCTGATTGGTCACCTCCAACTCTCGGGCAGTCACATCGAGCTGCTCATAAACCTTGGCATGCTGCTCATTCATTTGACGGAGGAGCTCCACTTGTTTCGTGAGATACTGGAAGACAAATGGGAGTCAGTCGGGCAAGCAGTGACACGTCGTAGCAAGACGTCGCAGCAAGTTCCACACTCCACACATCCGCTTATTCCATCCATTACAACAATCCATATTTAGTTAGCAAGACACGAGGGAGCAGTGCATCAGTGTTGCAGGAGAACTTTCCAAAACAGACTGACTGACTGTATCACAGATACCATGTCAAGTTAATATCCCAATGACTGGGTAAGGCACTGCCTGGTATACTGAGACATTAGGATCAGGGAGGTTCAGGTTTTGATGAGTTAACACCAATGAGTTGAGACAGAGGGAGTTGAGGGAGCTGCAAGTGGCCCCATCACCCTTGAGCCAAGGAGGTAAAGAAAAGGGAGAAAAAAAAAATAATTCAGGCAGAATGCCTGTGCACCAATCTATCCAGTGGCCCCTGGTGGAAAGTGTGCAGTGGAGAACACCCACAGGGTGGGGGTCTGGAACTCACTGCCTGAAAGGGTGGTAGAGGCAGAAACCCTAATCAGATTTAAATAAGTACTTGGATGTGCACTTGAAGGAGATTCTCTGGCTACGATTAGATAGATAAGAATGGAACCAGGAGTGCAAAACCTACAGGGCTACGGACCAAGAGCTGGAAAGTGGGATTAGGCTGGAGAGCTTTTTGTCGGCCAGCGTAGACACAATGGGCCGAAATGGCCTCCTTCCGTGCTGTAAATTTCTATGATTCTAGGAAGACTTTTATTGTCCTGGTTGATCCACAGAAAATGGTCACTGATGCGGTGCCCTAGAATAAAATATCTTTAGAAGAGGGGTAAGAAACATTCCCTCCTCCGTGATTGTAATCCAGTTTGCCGCTGGTCAAATAACTGGACTGAGAATCAACTCAAATACAGATAGCAATGTTTTAAGGAAGCCACCTTTAGTCTAAAGGCTTGAGGCTGGGCACAACTTTTTCTCCCCAGTCCAAAGTCACATGTGACTGTGACTGTGACAAAGGTAAACTATCCCTCCTCGTCCTCCTCGATCTGTCTGCAGCCTTTGACACAATTGACCACTCCATCCTCCTCCAACGCCTCTCCGCCATCATCCAGCTGGGTGGGACTGCACTCGCCTGATTCCATCCGTATCTATCTAATCATCGCCAGAGAATCACCTGCTTCTCTTCCCGCTCCCGCAACATTAGCTCTGGTGTCCTTGGCCCCTCCTATTTCTCATCTACATGTTGCCCCTTGGTGACATCATCCAAAAACACAGCATCAGTCTCCACATGTACGCTGACGATACCCAGCTCTACCTCACCACCACTTCTCTCGAGCCTTCCACGGTCTTTAAATTGTCAGACTGCTTGTCCTACATCCAGTACTGGATGAGCAGAAATTTTCTCCAATTAAATATTGGGAAGACCGAAGTCATTGTCTTTGGTCCCCGCCACAAACTCCGTTCCCTAGCCACCGACTCCATCCCTCTCCCTAGCATCTGTCTGAGGCTGAACCAGACTGTTCGCAACCTAGGTGTCATATTTGACCCTGAACTGAGCTTCCGGTCACATATCCGCAGCATAACTAAAACCTCCTTATTCCACCTACATAACATTGCCCGCCTCCGCCCTTGCGCTACTCATCCATGTCTTTGTTCCCTCTAGACTTGACTACTCCTGGCTGGCCTGCCACATTCTACCCTACGTAAACTGGAGATGATCCAAAACTCGGCTGCCCATGACCTAACTTGTCCTAAGTCCCGCTCACCCATCACCCTTGTGCTCACTGACCTACATTGGCTCCCGGTTAAGCAGCGCCTCGAGTTCAAAATTCTCATCCTTGTTTACAAATCCCTCCATGGCCTCGCCCCCTCCCTAGCTCTAATCTTCTTTAGCCTCACAACCACACCCCTCCCCCACCACACCCCCGAGATGTCTGCGCTCCTCTAATTCTGCCCTCTTGGGCATCTCTGATTATAATCGCTCAACCATTGGTGGCTGTGCCTTCAGCTGCCTGGGCCCCAAGCTCTGGAACTCCCTCCCTAAACCTCTCCGCCTCTCTCTCCTCCAAGACGCTTCTTAAAACCTACTTCTTTGACCAAGCTTTTGATCACCTGTGCTAATTTCTTCTTGTGTGGCTCGGTGTCAAATTAATTTTTTTGTCTTATAACACTGCTGTGAAGCGCCTTGGGACATTTTACTATGTTAAAGGCGCTATATAAATAAAAGTTGTTGTCCAAACGTAACATCTTCAGTAATCGTTTAACCTGGAGAATCATCCCCTCGTGATTGTTGCAGCCGTGGTGGGAAGATTCTCCCAACAGTGTTCACCAGGTCAAATGAGTAGAAAGGGAGAGAGAGAGAAAGGAGAGAGAGAGAGAGAGAAAGGAGAGAGAGAGAGAGAAAAAGGAGAGAGAGAGAGGAGAGAGAGAGAGAGAGAGAGAGAGAGAGAGAGAGAGAGAGAGAGAGAGAGAAAAGAGAGAGAGAAAGGAGAGAGAAGAGCGAAAAGAAAAAAAAGGGAGGAAAAAAAAAAAGAGAAAACACTACCAAAGCTTAAACATTCAAGGTCAAAAATAATGTCCACTTTAATACCCAATACTCCAAGGGAGAGAAATCAGAAATCCATGGCATCATGGTGAGTGGCAGTGAGGAGTTCTGGCAGTTAATGCTGTAACCCTTTTCTTTCAGAAGAGATTTCCTCAGATTGCTCACACTTACTATTTCCTGTGACAGCAGAACTCCACCCCCCCTCTGAGGGTGAATGTGCAGCAATACAACTTTAAAGGTTCAACTCTCCAGAATTTAACTCCTACAATACCAGACTGATTTTGGCCACGTATCAAAAGGGAGAAGTTAAAAATGGCAGAAATCGGAAATAAAGACACCGATACGAATGGGCCTGCTGTGCCACTCCCCCATTCCCTGGTTTTATTTAGAAGCTCAGCATCTATGGGTCGTTTTTCGGGTGCTAGATTAATCGGGTGCAAATTTCCCAACTTGCCACTGTGGGATTTGAACTCTCAAACTGCACCCTCCCTGGATTGCGGAGTGCAAGCTTCTCCGGGTGGGGGGGGGCACGCTGTGACATGCAGACCAGGGAGGTCCCAGGTCCAAATCTTTACCTGCACTGAGCCATGCGCCCTCAGGCAGGGTCATTCACCATCCATCGGTTTCAACAACAGCTTGTATTTATATAGCACCTTAAAAAGGTAGTAAAAACATCGCAGGACACTTCACAGGAGCGTTACCAGACAAAAACTTAACAAGTCACATAAGAGACACAAGGACAGGTGACCAAACATTTGGTCAAAGAGGTATGTTTCAAGGAGCAACTTAAAAGTAGAGAGGTGGAGAGGTTTAGGGAGGGAGTTCCAGAGCTTGGGGCCCAGGCAGCTGAAGGCACGGCCACCGATGGTGGGGCGATTATATTCAGAGATGCGCAAGAGGCCAGAATTGGAGAAGCGCAGAGATCTTGGAGGCTAGTAGTGCTGGAGGAGGTTAGAGAGATGGCCGGGGGTGGGGGGAGAAATGGGGATAAGGGTGGAGATTGTGGGGCTGGAGGAGATTACAAATGCAGGATGGGGCAAGGGATTTGAAAACAAGGATGAGGATTCAAAATGTTGTCTATGTACACTGGACCTGTGAAGGCACCAAAATCTATAGTCTACAGAAGATTAAGATATATATATTTTTTTTAAATTGTATGCCACTTGCCAGTTACTAACTGTTGGACTAATTCAACGATCATTTTTTAATTAGCGGAAGGGAAAATTGCATTTTGGAAGTTGCCAGTGTTGAGGTCGATATCGCAGCATTGGTCTGTTGATAAAACGTATAGCTTCCGTCAGGAGCAGCACAGTTGCACATTATGTCAGCGTGTGGAATCCGGTCCTCCAGACACGGGAAGCCAAACAACACCCACCCAGATTCCAAACAGCAGGCCGTGGTTGGTACTGTTCCCAGCGACAGCACACATTGCACCGCCCGGGGACCAGCCCTGCACATCAGCCAACAGTAGGTACTGGGTCATTGCATCATCTTCAGTGGGTGGAGCATTGTGACCGAACATCTCCCACCCACAGCCGTGTACAATCTCTCCCCAGGGTCCTGGCCAATATTTATCCCTCAACCAACATCGCAAAGAAACAAAATGATCTGGTCATTTATCGAATTGTTGTTTGTGGGAGCTTGCTGTGCGTAAATTGGTTGCCGCCTTTCCCTACATTACAACAGTGATGACACTTAAACAAAAACATTCTCTTTGCTTTAAAGCTCCTTGGGTTGTCCTGAGATTGTGAAATGCGCTATAGAAATGCAAGTTATTTCTTTCAATGTCTAGATGATTACCGATTTCAATAACCCCGCTGAATGGGAACAACTCTTAGAATAAGGAGCCGCCCATTTAAAACTGAGATGAGGTGGAATTTCTTCTCAGAAGGTTGCAAATCTATGGAATTCTCTGCCTCAGAGAGGTGTGGAGGCTGGGGCATTGAATATATTTAAGGCGGAGATAGATTTTTGAGCGATAAGGGAGTAAAGAGTTATGGGGAGCGGGCAGGAAGTGGAGCTGAGTCCATGATCAGATCAGCCATGATCTTATTGAATGGCGGAGCAGGCTCGAGGGGCTATATGGCCTACTCCTGCTCCTATTTCTTATGTTATGTAACTCCATCCTTTCGGCCATCAGTCCATTTCGGGTCATGTCACTAACTGAGCTCTGGCTTCAGGTACAGGCAAAGTCTTTACAAAAGCAGCGAAAGAGCAAGTGATTGTAAAGGCCATCCCAACATTCTGGGAGTGCAGGATATTAACGGGCAAGGGAATCTGACTATCCATGTGGGAGCAATTCACAGTGCAAGGGAGTGGAAAATTACAGGAATCAGAAGTGATGAGCTTGGAGGCATCAGGTTGTAGAATATCTTTGATGCAATATTTAAAAAAGAGAGAAATGAATTAACATAATGGACTTCTCCAGATTATCAAACCTTGAAAAGATAAGGTTTGGTCAGTGCCACAGTCCTTACCCAAACTGCGATCAGCTGTATGGGCAGACCCAATATCCCAGATACACAATGTTGCAACCAGCTCCCCGGGGATTAGGGAGGACAGAGGATCAAAAGCCTTATTGCAACAGAGAGATACTTAACCGTCACCTGCCCCAACAGCTTCACTTAACCTCCTCTCAGCAACATCGATTCCCAACACCATCCCACACAGTGACTCATTCTAATCTCTAAACATTCCCTTTTCAATTGCCTTTCTGTGCACCACCTTTGGACCAATCCGCCGAGAGTCAGAGTAAACAGAACTTTCCAAGTTCAAACGTTCCACGTGACTTCAGCGTGTTAAACCCTCGCAAACCATGGGATTCAGTCGAGCATTGGACACACTGGGTACATACAGTGACCTACACCGTGCCTGGTGGTGATAGGAAACTCCTAACCAGCACATCCAGTCTCCCAGTCACACAATACTGACCGAAACACAGGCAAGAAGTCAGACACCTTAGCCAGCAGTCCTACAGTCCCAGGCCTTCCTGATGGCCAACATCAAGCACAGGGGCAGAGCAATTCACTGATCCTTGACCTTTCCTCCAGGGGAAGACCAATTCACTGACCCTTGACCTGGCTCAAGGGGCCAAATGGCCTATTCCTATATCTTATGCTCTTATCTTCTAAATACATATCATTGGATCCACCCGAGGTTCTGTGATATTGTGGCACAATCCCAATGCTGGTCCAGGGAGCTAGGTGAAAGTGAACACTCCTAAAACAGGGCGGGGCGGTGCAAGGGACAGACAGCTCTAGCAAACAGCACCAGGTTATTGGTCAGTGACAGGGAGGAGGAGAGAGAAGATTTTTTTTAAATCCTGCTCATAGGTAGCACAGCTCCTATGTGGCCCACTCAGTATTTACTAATCACGCCTGTGCGCGATGCCTTGCACAGGGGATGGAGAGTGACAGTAAAACAGCAGAGGTCAGCTTTCCAACACACGCACATTCCAGAGCAGTATTAACAATGCCGGGCTCCATTCCTTCAGATGCCAGCAAATGCTTCTGCTGTGGGCTACAGCAACGTCACAATGCTTCCACACAGCAGAAATCCTTGTCAGTAAGAGCTGAATGGTCCGGTCCGGGAGCACGGAGGTGGCAAAGCTCGCGTTCCATTACCTTCCCGCTTGGAAGAGGAAGGCAAAGCTGGTTGGAAACACTCACGGTACAATTCAGGAGCTCGCCCGTGAAGAGTTACGTGACGCCGTCACAGAAGCAAGGTCACACTTTGATAGATTTTTGTTAGACAAGGGTATTAAGGGATTTGGAACCATGGCGGGCCATGGTTTAATTGAATGGCGGAACAGTTGAGGGGGGCTGAATGGCCTCCACCTGTTCCTATGCTTCCTGATCTGTACTAAACTCAGGGTGGCCATTAACCAGTCTAGTCAGCCGGCAGTCGAGGGGGTCGTTCAGCCCGACTGTCTGCCTCTCTTCCGCGGTTACATCTGAGCCAGAGTGTCCCTGGAGATGGAGCACGCGGTGTCCAGCGGTACGTTTACGGTCTTCCGCGAGAGGTGGGCACCGGAGGGACTGGAGTGCATCATCACCTCCAGGAACAGAATTTTAATTTGAGCTGTTAAAGTTCTTTAACTTTTAGTTGGTGATTTGTGGGTTCTAGTGTCCCTTTAATATGGAGGCACTCGGCTTCCTTCAACCTTCATCGCCTCCAGGCCAGATCCAAGGTCGTCGCACACAGAGGCTGAATTCCAAGCCATCGTCAACACCTTCACCGAGGCGTATGAAAGCATGGGCCTTACACTAAACATCCATAAGACAAAGGCCCTCCACCAACTTGACCCCGCCACACAGCACTGTCCCCCCAGTCATCAAGATCCACGGCGAGGCCCTGGACAACGTGGACCACTTTCCATACCTCGGGAGCCTATCATCAGCAAGGGCAGACATAGACGACGAGGTCCAACACCACCTCCAGTGCACCAGCACAGCCTTCAGTCGCCTGAGGAAGAGTGTGTTCGAAGACCAGGACCTCAAATCTGGCACCAAGCTCATGGTCTACAGGGCTGCAGTGATACCCGCCCTCCTGTATGGCTCAGAGACATGGACCACATACAGTAGACACCTCAAATCACTGGAGATATACCACCAACGCTGCCTCCACAAGATCCTGCAAATCCTCTGGGAGGACAGATGCACTAACATTAGCATCGAAGCACTGACCTCACTCGACTAGCTCCGTTGGGCGGGCCACATCGTCCGCATGCTCGACACAAGTCTCCCAAAGCAAGCGCTCTACTCGGAACTCCTACAAGGCAGGCGTTCCCCAGGCGGGCAGAGGAAATGTTACAAGGATCCCTCAAAGCCTCCTTGATAAAATGCAACATCCCCACTGACAACTAGGAGTCCCTGGCCAAAGACCGCCCTAAGTGGAGGAAGAGCATCCGGGAGGGCGCTGAGCACCTCGAGTCTCGTCGCCGAGAGCGTGCAGAAACCAAGCGCAGGCAGCGGAAGGAGCGTCGACAAACTAGTCCCACCCACCCTTCCCTCAACCACTGTCACAGGTGGGAGAGAGAGACTTTAATTGCCGTATTGGACAGTAGTCACCCAAGAACTCGCTTCGATTTCGAGGGACTGCCTACGATGACTCTGCTTTATCTGTTTATTTTAAAATAGTTGTATTAAACTCAGCCAGCTGGCAGTAAGTCACAGTAATAACTGGCCTCAGCACATCTGGCCGGAGGAGTGGGGCAATGAGGTTGATTTAAGCCGCCCAGTGATGCATGCTGGAGTGCGCCTGCCCACAGGATGGTACTTGGCTGTGCTGCCCCATTCCGCCACGGTAAGACAGCCTGCTAATGCAAGCAGGATCACACCTTCAGGTGAGGTAAATGGCAACGAAAGAGCAGAGATTATTGGAGACTTTTGTTCCGAATGCACCTGTATAACAAGTCTGTTTGGTAATATAACCAGACAGGAGAAGAGCAACACAGGAACAGGAGGAGGCCATTCAGCCCCTCGAGCCTGCTCCGCCATTCAATGAGATCATGGCTGATATACCCATATACCCACATTTGCCCCATATCCCTTAATACCTTTTTTAAATCAGAGATTGATAGATAACAATTGAGCCAGCAACAATTGCCATTTGTGGAAGAGAGTTCCAAACTTCTACCATCCTTTGTGTAGAAGTGTTTCCTAATTTCACTCCTGAAAGGTCTGGCTCTAATTTTTAGACTGTGCCCTAGACTCCCCAACCAGCAGAAATAGCTTCTCTCTACCTACCCTATCTCTTCCCTTTAATATCTTTAAACTTTGATCAAATCACCCCTTAACCGTCTAAATTCCAGGGAATACAACCCACGTTTGCAGAGGTTAAAGGAGCTCATGTTGTGCGGTTATCTGCTCACACTGGAGAGAATGTAGAGCTGGTTTGATACCAAAAGTCTGATCTGTGCTGACTAACACCTTCTTTCCAGCGCTGATTCTCAATTTGCTTTCCTTCAAACTATTGATGAAATGCAGAGTCCACCTCTCACCTCAATCTCTTGGATCTGCTCCGCGTTGGTGCCGTACATCTGCTGAAGGGCTTCCTCCAACTCCGTATTGCGATCCAACAATGTTTTCCCCAATTCAGCAGCCAGGTGTAGGTCTAAAAATTAACAAAAAGCTGTTAAATTCTCAAATGTTATCACTAGATACAGAGGAGGAAGACCATTTGGCCTATCATAACTCAGCGACCATGAACATTTGCGCATCTCTCCTCCCTTCATCCCTCCCTCCCTTCCGCCCTTCCCCTCAAACTGTTAAAACTATTTCAGGGGCTTAATTTCATAGCAATGATCAGGTATGCAATTTCCTTTTCTTGCTTTGAACCCGTGCTCTCATGACCTACTATTGTGGTTTAATTTGAAGTCTTGTTTCTACAGGGTTTAACCACAAACACTTAGGGTGGGGGCTAAAAAGGGAAGAAATAAGAGTGGACAGGTCATCTCGAAACTTTATTAATGTGGATTATGCCCCTATCTCCTTCTGTCCCAACCCCCAGAATCGCCCTGCTATCTGCTCTCTCAACTCTTCATACATCACTGTGTCTCTGTTACTACCTCAGGGGTCACCACTCAGTCGCCTCATTCCATGGCTGAAGACCCACATTGTACAAGTCTCTCATTTAACTTGGTCTGAAAGTTATCCCTAAGAAAACACCGGTCCAATTAAAAGCAAGGTTACTTTAACAGTTCGACCTTGTATGCACACAGTCTCGTAGATTAGGCTTAATACAAAGATTTACACTGGATGTCAATATTTGAGCAGTTTATAATTGCAGTCTGCTACTAGCAGCACAACTGAAGTCAGCAGTAGTAAACATTGCAGAGTGGAAGTTCAACATTAAGACACACACACGCTCTCTCTCCACACTGGCAGTAACTGGCCTTGTTAAATGTTGGCCTGTCCAAGCCTGTCCACAGCTATCGAGAAAGGTACCTATCGCAGCACAATAATATCACTGGCGTTAGGCCTGGCTCAGCGGGCAGCACTCTCGCCTGAGTCAGAGAATGGCAGATTCAAGTCCCACGCCAGTGACTGGAGCATAATCGGTGCCAGTACTGAGGGAGCGCTGCACTGTCGGCGGTGCTGTTAAACCGAGGCCCCATCTGGAATGTAAAAAGACCCAACGACACTAATGAAAGAAGAAGAGAGTTCTCCTGTGTCCTGACCAATATTTATCCTGCAACCAACAGCACTTTTAAAGAGACAGATTACCTAGTCGTGCATCACATTTTCTTTTGTGGGACTTTGCTGCACATAAATTGGCTGCTTCACTTCTCTACATTACAACTTCATTTCATCAGCTGTAAAGTACTGGGGGAGATCCCAAGATCATGAAAGGTGTTACACAATTGCCTCTCCTTTGCTTTCACCGATGACATTAAAACTCCAAACAAAGCCGGGGTGGGGGGGGGGGGGGGGATGTGATCATGCCGCTATAGAAGCTGCCAGGCTGTGTAAAGACATTGATCTGAATAGCACTGGGACGGAGAGCCCAATAACTGCAGCATTGAAGGCATGTACATAAGAACATAAGAAATAGAGGGAGTAGGCCATTTGGCCCTTCGAGCCTGCTCTGCCATTTAATAAGACCATGGCTGATCCAATCATGGACTCAGCTCCACTTCCCTGCCCGCTCCCCATAACCCCTTATCAGTTAAGAAACTGTCTATTTCGGTCTTAAATTTATTCAATGTCCCAGCTTCCACAGCTCTCTGAGGCAGCGAATTCCACAGATGTACAACCCTCTGAAGAAATTTCTCCTCATCTCAGTTTTAAATGGGTGGCCCCTTATTCTAAGATGATGCCCTCTAGTTCTAGTCTCTCCCATCAGTGGAAACATCCTCTGCATCCACCCTGTCAAGTGGTGATTTGATCAAAGTTTTCAAGATATTAAGGGGAACGGATAGGGTAGAGAGAGAAACTATTGTCGCTGGTTGGGGAGTCTCAGTCTTGGGAGCATAGTCTAAAAATTAGAGGCAGACCTTTAAGGAGTGAAATTAGGAAACACTTCTACACAAAAAGGATGGTAGAAGTTTGGAACTCTCTTCTGCAAATGGCAATTGATGCTGGCTCAATTGTTATCCATCAATCTCTGATTTTAAAAATATTAACCAAAGGTATTAAGAGATATGGGGCAAATGCGGGTATGGAGTTAGATCACAGATCAGCCATGATCTCATTGAATGGCGGAGCAGGCTCGAGGGGCTGAATGGCCTCCTCCTGTTCCTGTGTTGCTCTTCTCCTGTCTGGTTATATTACCAAACAGACTTGTGTTATACAGGTGCATTCGGAACAAAAGTCTCCAATAATCTCTGCTCTTTGGTGTGATCCTGCTTGCATTAGCAGGCTGTCTTACCGTGGCGGAATGGGGCAGCACAGCCAAGTACCATCCTGTGGGCAGGCGCACTCCAGCATGCATCACTGGGCGGCTTAAATCAACCTCATTGCCCCACTCCTCCGGCCAGATGTGCTGAGGCCAGTTATTACTGTGACTTACTGCCAGCTGGCTGAGTTTAATACAACTATTTTAAAATAAACAGATAAAGCAGAGTCATCGTAGGCAGTCCCTCGAAATCAAAGTGAGTTCTCAGGTGACTGAACAGTCCAATACAGGAATTACAGTCTCTGTCACAGGTGGGACAGACAGTGGTTGAGGAGTCTGGTTTGCCGCACGCTCCTTCTGCTGCCTGCGCTTGGTTTCTGCACATTCTCGGCGACAAGACTCGAGGTGCTCAGCACCCTCCCGGATGCTCTTCCTCCACTTAGGGCGGTCTTTGGCCAGGGACTCCCAGGTGTCAGTGGGGATGTTGCATTTTATTAGGGAGGCTTTGAGCGTGTCCTTGAAACGTTTCCTCTGCCCGCCTGGGTTTGCTTGCCGTGTGGGAGTTCCGAGTTGAGCGCTTGTTTTGGGAGTCTTGTGTCGGGCATGCGGACGATGTGGCCCGCCCAGTGGAACTGGTCGAGTGTGGTCAGTGCTTCGATGCTGGCCTGATAGAGGACACTGACGTTGGTGCGCCTGTCCTTCCAGGGGATTTGCAGGATCTTGTGAAGACAGCGTTGACATTTCTCCAGCAATTTGAGGTGTCTACTGTATATGGTCCAGGTCTTTGAGCCTAAAAATAGCTACAACTATTTTATAGACCATAAGCTTGGTGCCAGATTTGACATCCTGGTCTTTGAACACTTTCTTCCTCAGACGACCGAAGGCTGCACTGGAGGTGGTGTTGAACCTCGTCATCGATGTCTGCCCTTGCTGATAATAGGCTCCCGAGGTATGGAAAATGGTCCACATTGTCCAAGGCCGCGCCGTGGATTCTGATGACCGGTGGGGGGGCGTGCTGTGTAGCAGGGTCAGGTTGGTGGAGGACCTTTGCCTTTTTGTCTTACAGATGTTTAGTGTAAGGCCCATGCTTTCGTACGCCCCGGTGAAGATGTTGATGATGGCTCGGAGTTCAGCCTCTGAATGTGCGCAGACACCAGCACCATCCGCGTACTGTAGTTCGATGACAGAGGATAGGACGGTCTTGGACCTGTCCTGGAGGCGATGAAGGTTGAAGGAAGCTGAGTGCCCCCCATATTAAAAGGGACACTAGAACCCACAAATCACCAACTAAACGTTAAAGAACTTTAACAGATCAAATTAAAATTCTGTTCCTGGCGATGATGCACTCCAGTCCCTCCGGTGCCCACCTCTCACAGAAGGCTGGCGCGAATGTAGCCACGGAAGAGAGGCAGGCAGTCGGGCTGAACGACCCCCTTGACCAGTTAATGTCCACCCTGGAGTTTATTGCTACTATTTTAATAGGCAAACTAAAAATCAAGTACTCGGGCCACACAACATAGCAAGGTGTCAATGGGCAAAAACAAAAATACTGGAAATCTGAAATAAAATCAGAAAATGCTGGAAATACTCAGCAGGTCAGGCAGCATCTGTGGAGAGAGAGAGAGAAACGTGAACTTTAACTCGGTTTCTCACTCCAGGTGCTGCCTGACCTGCTGAATGTTTCGAGCATTTTCTCTATTGCTAAACAAACTGAATTAGGTCAAATGTAGCAAGCGAGGAAGCTATAACTCAATCTCTCAAAATTACTCCCCCTCACTTGGATTTTATCAAAAGACACAAGACAAGCCAAGGCCGGGGATTGCGGGTCCAGCTCAGACCCTCCCAGGTCATCATCCAAAGGCAGGTTTGTTTTTGGAACCCCCTAAAATCTGGCAGCTCATTGCAGATACTAGTCACAAGAGCGAGAGAGAGACACAGACATGTGGTCTGCCCGGTGCATTGTACAGCCTCAGTACAACCCCAATAGATTTATATACTTCTATTCTCGATATATACGTTCAGAGCAGTCTGCAAGCTTTTGTTAATTGCCTCGTTGCCTAGACATCGCCAGTAGCGAGTCCTCTGTTACTTCTCGGGCCCTTGGAGTCTCTGTGTTCATTGTCTGATGCAAGAGGGGAAAACAACAAAGACACTGGGAACCCATGCTGGCAAGACAGCTCACTGTTAGCATCCGACCGTTTCAAACACCTCCTCTACACATTATTTAACGGATCTTGCTGTTCAGACCTAATTAGAATCGAAGTTGCACTTCTCGCTACAATTTGGCGGCTTTTTGAGAGACACTTTATTTATATCTGAGCTTGCTTTGCTGTACGTGTCGCAATGCCAGTTGACATTATACTTGGTAATTTTCTGCCATTACTCCCCGAGCTGCGGGATTGGGGGTAGGAAGCAAGGCAAAATAAAAAGTCAGCCGGGGTTCCCACTCCTAATCGCTCGCCGCTGGACCCCCCATCAGCCTCAGCCGTGAAGCCCCCACAGTGGAAAAGCCAGCCGACTCCCACCGTCGAGGTTCACATTTTAAAGGACAGCCACATGGACATGATTGCAAGGCTGTGCATCTGTGGGTCTGCAGCCAACGGGGGGGGGGGGGGGGGGAGAAAATGGGGAGGGAGAGCAGGGGGAGGAGGGGGGAGGGAAGAGCGGGGGGAGGAGGGGGGAGGAAGAGCGGGGGGAGGAGGGGGAGGAAGAGCGGGGGGAGGAGGGGGGAGGGAAGAGCGGGGGAGGAGGGGGGAGGGAAGAGCGGGGGGAGGGGGGAGGGAAGAGCGGGGGGAGGGGGGAGGGAAGAGCGGGGGGAGGGGGGAGGGAAGAGCGGGGGGAGGGGGAGGGAGAAGAGCGGGGGGAGGGAAGAGCGGGGGGAGGGGGGAGGGGGAGGGGAGAGCGGGGGGAGGGGGGAGGGAGGAAGGGGGAGGGGAGGGAAGAGGGGGAGAAGGGGGGAGGGAGGGAGAGGGGGAGAGAGGGAGGGGAGAGAGAGAGGGGAGAGAGGGAGGGGAGGGAGGGGAGAGAGAGAGGGGAGAGAGGGAGGGGAGAGAGGGGAGAGAGGGAGGGGAGGAGAGGGGAGAGAGGGAGGGGAGAGAGGGAGAGGGGAGAGAGGGAGAGGAGAGAGGGGAGAGGAGAGAGGGGAGAGGGGAGAGGAGAGAGGAGAGAGGAGAGAGGAGAGAGGAGAGAGGGGAGAGGAGAGAGGAGAGAGGAGAGAGGGGAGAGGAGAGAGGGAGGGGAGAGAGGGAGGGAGGGGGGGAGAGAGGGAGGGAGGGAGGGAGGGAGGGAGGGAGGGAGGGAGGGAGGGAGGGAGAGGGGGAGGGGAGAGGGGGAGGGGAGAGGGGGAGGGGAGAGGGGGGAGGGGAGAGGGGAAGGGAGGGGGGGGAGAGGGGGAAGGGAGGGGGGGGAGGAGGGGGGGGAGAGGGGGAAGGGAGGGGGGAGAGAGGGGGAAGGAGGGGGGAGAGGGAGGAAGGGAGGGGGGGGAGAGGGGAAGGAGGGGGGGGAGAGGGGGAAGGAGGGGGGGGAGAGGGGAAGGGAGGGGGGGGAGAGGGAGAGGGAAGGGGAAGGGAGGGAGAGGGGAAGGGAGGGGGGGAGAGGGGGAAGGGAGGGGGGGGGAGAGGGGGAAAGGGAGGGGGGGGGAGAGGGGGAAGGGAGGGGGGGGGGAGAGGGGAAGGGGGGGGGGGGGGAGAGGGGGAAGGGAGGGGGGGAGGGGACGGGGAGGGGGGGGAGAGGGGGAAGGAGGGGGGGAGAGGGGGAAGGG